>NC_072731.1:172558128-172840999 GCF_026930045.1 Uloborus diversus
AAAATTTAAATAGAAATAAACTATACAGCTTCCACTAAGAATCAAGAAACAGTTCATGCAAGTGATGGTGCTTTCTGTCAGGGGCTTGAACAGGCGGGGGGAGGGGGGGAACACCTGAAGGTCGAGGCCTGAAGGGGCCCCCATATTTGTAAAACGAGGGGCAAAATAACTGTAGGGACGTAGGGGTGAACAATATGGAGGGGGCCGTAAAAATCATTTGTGACGGGCCCCAAATTTCTGTGCACGCCTCTGCTTTCTGCTTAGAAACGAAGTGTATCCATGACATAGCACCGACATTAGCCATCATAGCAATGACGAGACTTTCTGATATGTTTTCATCGACAGCTGCGACGCTTGTATTATAGCTGCAGGCTTCGAATTCCAACAATTGCTTTAAACCTTCTTTGAAAATTAAAATTTACTGTAAAATCTTTTATGTAAATATTTGGTCATAAACTGTGACCTGTTTCACATTCGTCACTTTCTGGCTTTGTGTGCATCAGCATTGCATTTGGCGACCATATGTAGGGGAGAGTGTTGTACCTTGAGATACTTTTCATATTTTAGTTTTTAACGTCAATAACTTAAATTAAATTTAAAATCTAGAAGACACATTAAAATATCGTAATATACTTCTCTATAATATATTTTCTTTTAAATTCGGACAGTTTAAAAATAAAATATTGCCAGCCATTTAAAGTAAATGTTCCAAATTGTCCCAAGGTACAACATCCTATTGTACTTTGGGAGACATCCTGTTGTACCATGGGAACCCTTCATGATTCAGGAAACAGCCATATACTTAAACCAATTTTGAACCAAAAAAGAAAAAGAAAAAAATAAATTTTTTTTTCATGGTAATGAATTAACTTATGAATAATGAATCATAAATAATGAATTAATGAATTATTACCTAACATTAAAACTGCTTAAAAGGCTACATCCGAGTGGAACATTTTTCTATGTTCCTAAGCATATCTTAATTATTAAGAACCATGAATATGTCACACCTTGGGAGGCGTCCTAAGGGATGATATGTTTGGCTATCCCTTAGGTGCAATCACAACGTGGTTTAAGAAAAATCAAAATGGTGGTCAAGCTAGATGCACTATCATTATTTTCTCATAACCAAAATATTTAAAGTACTTCTCTTTTATAACAAAATAAAATTCAGTTGATTAGTTTTACAAACACCAAGACAGAAAAAGAAAAAAAAAAAAAAAAAAAAAAGAAACCTGAAGAAAATATTTACTTAGGAGTCATGAAATTTTCTTTCTCTCACAAAATCATCAATTTAACCTTTTTGATGCTGATTGTTAATGGCCCCATTCAGTGGTGAAGGTTACTATTAGAGATTCGAAAAAACATGATTGCTAAAAATGGTTTCTTAAAAATTAGCAGTGTCCCAAGGTACAAGCATACCAAGGTACAACACTCTCCCCTGCGTATATTAAAAAAGAAAAAGCCGACAAATAAAATGTAGTGGTTTGACGCTGTTCTTTTACGCCCAATGGCGCAGGTTCGAACCTGACTCCAGTCGGTGAAATTTCAAGATGCAAAAAATCGACTGCGACCATGTCGTATGATTATGCGGCATGTAAAAGATCCCTCAACTACTCGTTTGTCTAGAAGTGTTTGAGGCAAAATTAAATTCCTAGTGCAGTTTTGCATCGAATAGAGCCCATGTGCCTCCACCAGGTTGGGAAACTGGCCTTCAAAATTCTCGTGTAAAAGCATCCGCCGGTAGTGGTGCCACGTGAAAGAATGGATGCTAATAGGGGATTACACTAGGTCTGCAGAAGGTTGGGCCTCTAACCACCACTCCCTACATAGAAAGCCCGATCACTGCTTTCGTCACGTGACCGAAAGAGGCTTACTCAGAGGAATTTTCCCGATGAAAACCCCTTTAATTTATGTCTCTTAACATACTAAAGCTATTATTTTGAGAACAGTAGTTCGCCAAACATATTAACATTGATCAAAGGAGAAATCAAAAGTTTATTTTCTAAGTTAACGCGCTTTTTTTCTTTAAATATATAAGAAAGAACGTAGGGAATAACAAGATTACAGTAACCAATATGTTCAATACATTGCATCACATCCAAATGATTTTTAAGGAATCTTATTAGATTCAAAAAACAATGTCTTAGTTATCAATATCATAACGAAGTAAACATAAATGAAAAATTTAAATTTTAACTATCATAGACCATTTAAACAGGAGAACAACCTACTTTCAATTTTCCCATCCACTATCGTAGAAGTGTTCATACAGTGGCTCCCAAAAGTGTTCGTACACTTTGAAATTTTTTAGTAAAACCAAAATAACTCAAAACTGAATTCGAATAAGAAGTCCAATATTTTTTCACATCCTTCCTATGTCATTCTAAATATAACCCATTGGTTTTTTTCAAAATATTGACGGATCTTTTTTTTGAAATGGGTCAGAAAACGAAGAGACAGAGAAATAACACGCCACAAAAGTCATCGTACACTCAAATATTTTCGAATAAATTCATGATTAAAATTATCATATGCCATTTTATTAATATTTTTGCATTATGTTGACCCTTATAAGTCATTTGGCTTTAATTTTTTTGTTTCTTTATTCCTTAATATATTGCTTATTACTGTAAAATGGCTGGTATTCGTAAAAAACCGCAAACGAAATCCAAAATTTGAATTTTTTCCCATAGTAGTGGTAAATTGGTTTAAAATGTCTCTAAATTAGTTAATTTATTTGTTTGTATAGTAAATTGCTTGATAAAATGCTTTAAAGAAAGAAATCGGACCGAAAACAAGGTAAGAAAAGGTCAACCGGCAAAGTTGACAAAACGTGATCGTAGATTTAAAGTTAAAAAAATAATGAAAAATACACATTTGAGCACTGTAAAAGTTTCTACAGAGTTAAATGAAACATTTTACATTTAATTTTCACCTGAAATTGTTCGCCAAGTTCTTTGATTAGCTGGATTAAATGGGAGCTCTTCCTGCAGAAATTTTCTTGGTCGTGCGAAAAACAGAAAGCTTACGCTTTTCGGCCCAAAATCAATAATAAATAAGCTAAAAACAGTTTAGAATCATGTCTTACTTACAGAAAAAAATTAATTCAACATTTTTGGTTAAATTTTTGTATAACTGTAAGTAAAAGAAAAAATTAGGAACTTAATCTTAAGAACTTAGTTGGATCAGTCAATCAGGTCGGTGAATGTGTTTTAGTGTGAGGGTGCATATCAGCATCAGGACTTTATAGTTTGTATTTTTTTGATGAAATAATGAATCATGCTGTTCCTTTAAATATTTTAAAAACCATGAACTCTTAGCCAAAAATTTGGTTATTGGAAAAAACTTTTTTTTTTTTTTTTTTTTTTTTTTTAATCAAGATAACGATAAGAAGCACACGGTTTTCAACGTTTGCGTCTAGTGACTCGAAAATTGTCCTAAAGTTTAGAAAATACCCCCTCAATCTCCAGATTGTAACTTAGTAACGTATTTAGAGATATCTGGAGGCCAGATTACGAAAATTGGGCTTTAAAACGAAAATAGAGCTAGAAATAGTAATACTCGAAGTGTGGTAGAACACTTACTCAGAAATTACGCTAAAAAAAGAAAGAAAAAGAATGAAATCTATTCCCAGACGTTTAAAAGGTGTTATTAATACTGTATGATATTCTACTGATTAATAACTTAATCAAAAGTTGGATTATTCAATAATACAGTGGCTCCCAAAAGTGTTCGTACACTTTGAAATTTTTTAGTAAAACCAAAATAACTCGAAACTGAATTCGAATATGAAGTCCAATATTTTTTCACATTATTCCTATGTCATTCTAAATACAACACATTGGTTTTTTCAAAATATTGACGGATCTTCTTTTTGAAATGGGTCAGAAAACGAAGAAACAGAGAAATAACACGCCACAAAAGTCATCGTACACTCAAATATTTTCGAATAAATTCATGATTAAAATTATCATATGCCGTTTTATTCATATTTTTGCATTGTTTTGACCCTTAAGAGTCATTTGGCTTTAATGTTTTGTTTATTTATTCCTTAATATTGTGCTTATTACTGTAAAATGGCTGGTATTCGTAAAAAAAACCGCAAACACCACTCAAAATTTGAATTTTTTTTTTCCACGGTAGTGGTAAATTGGTTTGAAATGTATCTAAATTAGTTAATTTATTTGTTTGTATAGTAAAGTGCTTGATAAAATACTTTAAAGAAAGGAATCGGACCGAAAACAAGGTAAGAAAAGGTCAACCGGCAAAGTTGACAAAAACGTGATCGGAGATTTAAAGTTAAACAATTTATGAAAAATACAAATTTGAGTGCTGTAAAAGTTTCTGCAGAGTTAAAAGAAATATTTTACATTTAACTTTTCACCTAAAATTGCTCGCCAAGTTCTCTGATTAGCTGGATTAAATGGGACCTCTTCCCGCAGAAATTTTCTTGTTCGCGCGAAAAACAGTAAGTTTACGCTTTCAGTCGAAAAATCAATGATAAATAAACTCAAAACGTTTTTGTACAACGTCCTACTTATAGATGAAAATAAATTCAACATTTTGGGTTAAATTGCTGTATAATTGTAAATGGAAGAAAAAAAATGAGGAATTTAATCTTAAGAACTTAGTTGGATCAGTTAATCAGGACTTTGAAGGTGTTCTTGTGTGAGGGTGCATCTCAGCATCAGGACTTGGAAATTTGGAATTTTTTTGTGAAATAATGGATTATGCTGGTCCTTTAAATATTCTAAAAACCAATTTTGAACTCTTAGCCAAAAATTTGGTTATTGGAAACAACTTTGTTTTTTATCAAGATAACGATAAGAAGCACACGGTTTTCAACGTTTGCGTCTAGTGCCTCGAAAATTGTCCTAAAGTTTAGAAATACCCCCTCAATCTTCAGATTTTGAATTATTGTAACGTATTTAGAGATATCTGGAGGCTAGATTACGAAAATAGGGCTTTAAAACGGAAATAGAGCTAAAAACAGTAAGACTCGAAGTGTGGTTGAACACTTACTCAGAAATTACGCAAAAAAAAGAAAGAAAACGAATGAAATTTATTCCCAGATGTTTAAAAGTTGTTATGAATACTGTATGATATTCTACTAATTAATAACTTAATCAATAGTTAGATTATTCAATAATATACAGACATTTTATAAAGTGTACGAAGACTTTTGTGAGATAAAATTTCCGGCACTTTTTGGTTTTTGATTTTTAAAAAATTAAGTTTTAATATTATTTAAAAACTTTTCATGTAATTTTGTTAAAAACTGATCATAGATCTTATAATTAATTACCTATTCCGAAAAATTAATTCTAACCAATGGATTGGGGCCTATTTCGTTGAAAGTCGTAGGTGTACGAAGACTTTTGGGAGCCACTGTATATAGACATTTAATAAAGTGTACGAAGACTTTTGTGAGATAAAATTTCCGGCACTTTTCGGGTTTTGATTTTTTAAAAATTAAGTTTTAATATTTTTTAAAAACTTTTCATGCAATTTTGTTAAAAATTGATCATGAATCTTGTAATTAAATACCTATTAAGAAATATTAATTTTAACCAATGATTTAGGGCCTATTTCGTTGAAAGTCGTAGGTGTACGAAGACTTTTGGGAGCCACTGTATGTACTTAGTAACGCAATGGCTATCACAATAAAGTATTCTAAAAAAAAATTTATAATTAAATATGAAATGCGTTCTGCATAAATATGAAAATATACATGGGTATTATCTAAATCATGCGTCACTATTTACAATACAACGTAATCAAATGAATATCATGCAAAACAGAAAGCAACATTTAAAAAATGTCAGTCCTGAGTCAAATATTTTCTTCTTGTTTACTCTTCCCTGGTGATATAAGTTTCATCTTTCCCAATCAATTAAAACAAGTTTTTAGCTTTATTCTTACAATTTTTCGTGAACTTACTAGCTGCATTCTATAAAGTTATTGAAATGACGACAAAAAATTTAGTGATCAGAATTTCTTTCGTACAAAATGTTAAAAAATACCTAAAATGTTAAAGTTCTTTAAATATTTCTTTCATTGCTAAAATGCAGTTTGCGAGAAAGAACGAGTCATTGATGGCTGGAAAAATAAAACAAAATTTCTTACCTGTTTTTACGTTGAAAATTATATCTATTCTAGATTATTATTAAAGTTCAAAGATTTTCATTTCTTTTTTATTCTTTATTACAGTGTAATATTTCTACAATGCTTTTATATTTGCATAATTAATTTAACTGTAAAAAGGAGTTTTACTAAATCCAGAGTGAACTCTGCTATCAGTAGCATTAGTGAAAAAAAAAATGGCAAAGAATTCGAAACTTGAGAGTATCGCTCGCGTTTGCGAGTGCTGAGCAGCCAAATAAGGATTTTTGAGTCGGTCGGTTTCTGAGGCCTTCTTGTTGATAGTGATGCTCTAACGCAGTCCCATTAAAATGAAGAATAATATTTAAAAAAAATTCTGTTTGAGAGTGATTCCGTGGTTCCCAGTCAAATAACTAGAATAGAGGATGCAAGCTTTTCTAATTTAGCGAAAACATTAGGCAAACTCACTTAAAGTACCGAGATAAATATAGTAAAATGTTACTGGAGGCTACTAAATTGAAAACCACTTTTCTAACGTTATGAACTGCCGTTTTGCTGTGTCGAGGGACTCTTAACACCTACAGACCTTAAAATTGGGTACAAAATTATTTCGGAACCATGTATTTTTGAAGCCTCTTTTTTTTTTTTTTTCAATTCGTAATGAGTTTTAATGAAATTCTTTTTATCTTCGAGTGGCATAGCAGTATTTTCATACTGTTTCAGTTATAATGAGTGTTTTAAGCAAAGTCTGTTTTCTACGGAGCGGGATTTTCATTGTAACGAGTATTTCATTCAAATTCTTTTTGCCAGACGATTTAACTTTTCAAAAATCAAATTAAATTGGTACATTAGATCGGTTGATGCGCATCAGAGAGCATAGTTTTTGTAAACTATAAACTAGTTTTAGAATATTGTTATAAATCATTATTTCAAATAAAATAAAATAAAAAAATAAATATAAATAAATAAAAATAAAAAAAATAAACCTATTCTATACATATAATAAAATAAGATGTTTGTGTGTGTGTGTGGCGCGCATCCCGGGAAAACGGTAAGGCCTAGAAAGATGAAATTTGGTATACAGGTGTAGTTTTTGCTGAAGTTGTGCACCTCGGGCTTCGATTTTTGATATTTTAATTAGAAAAAAAGTTATTTAATGTTTAATGTGATTTTTAGCACTTTTAACCTTACAGACCCCGAACCAATCACGCCAGACAAATATTTTTGGTACTATAGTGTCGGAAATTTAATTTTAAATATGATGAACAAAAAAATTTTGAAGATAGAGCAATTTTTGTATTTTTTTATGAATTTTTGAAAAAACCTTTATTTTGCATTTTTTTCTGGGTTTAATTTTTTTCTAAGCGCATCCCGTGAAAAATATAATAACCTCTTTTCTACAATTTTAATATGTAGTAGCCACAACATTTCGTCCTCTACAGAAAAAAAAAAGTTTTCAAAAATATTCATAAGTTTTTGTTTTACAATTTTTTAAAGGCAGAACGAAGATATGAGCTATCGCTTCACCGAAGATCCGCTGCGCTGACCGCTTCGAATATGACGTAACGCACCCACGTGATCTAACTGAAGTATACTTGCTTTTTTCTTTTCTGCATTTTCGAAGGATTCATTCGCTTTTTTTTCTTTCCAGGTATTTCATTTATTTCTCCCCCCCCCCCTCGGATGTTTTGCTAAACATTCGATTTCGGTTAATCAGACGGACCACATCAGATCGTTTTGGTCCCAGTCACTTTTTTTTTTGAATTTCAATAAAAACAATGATTTTTATACTTTGGCAAACTTCGGGTACCACAGAGACACCAACTTTTTGTGCTGTTTTAATAAATAAGTAAGCACGCTTTTTTTGCATGATTTTCTTTTTGTTAGGGAATAAGATTGGAGGTTAGATCAAAATAAATAGAGATAGATGAGAAAATTTAGAGATAGGTCGAATAGGTAGATAGATATACATTGAGCGTACAAAAAATGTTTTTTCTTTTTTTGAATTAATATTTTTTTTTCTTTGAAAAAAAGATTGTTAATTACTATCAGAGGTAAATTTACATGGATCTAGAGGAAGATAAATCTACAGGTCGATGTACAATGAGAGATAGACAGACCCGTTATTTAAGGAACAACAAGGGGGGTTAGGGGGGGGGGGCGCCGCTACGATTTAAAAACATAATGCTTTAACATGAAAATGGACGCGATTTTTGTTATTTAAGGACTTCTTGGCGTAAAATGGTGAATGACAAGTAAGCCAAACACGGCCGCCGTAGGCGGCTGCTTGTATATAGATAAAAAAAGATTGTTAATTACTCTCAGAGGTAGATACGCATTGATCGTATAGATAGATAGACAAATGCAGAGGTCAATATAGTAGATGGACAGCAAGAAAGAGACATGCCCGTCATTTAAGGAACTTCAACGGGTTGTCAGTGCCCCTCCTCCCCACACACACCATGACTTTGAAAAAACAATGCTTTCAAATAAAAGTAGAAGTGTTTTTTGTTATTTTTCGACAAAGTTTGCATGAAGAGCAAGCCGCTTGTGTCTCCCCTACACCTCCTTTAAAAATATTCCAAACGACGGAACTGGAGATAGATCTAGAAAATATTTTATTTAAATTAATAATGATTTAGATATAGATTGATTGATACCGCCACGAAACGTATTTAAGCAGCCGCCGAAGACGGCAACATTGTCGTAAAAAGGCAGATAATATTGATATATAGAGAAAAACATTAATACCGTTACTAAATTGTCTAAGCTGCCGCCGAAGGCGGCTAGTAAATAAATAAATACAAAAGAAATAAAATAAATAAATATTTACACAAATAGAAAAGCAATATAATATTATTACATCTTCATTATTCTGTTTAAACTAAACGTTAATGTATTTTTAACAGCTCCTCCCCGTTCCAAACGATAAATCAGCAAAGTGTTGTCATCCGATATTTCTAACTGCAAAATAAATTGAAGCCAAATAGGGCGCAATACATCAATAATTAACAAGAAGCTCACGTTATTTTTGGTTATGTTCGAAAGATAGCTGATTAAGTTACCGTCAATATTTAAAAGGTATTAATTAAGTTAGGATTAACTTAAGAAAAACTCTGATTAGCTTTTAGCGTCGATTGGTTCAAAAGTTTATGCATCGTCGTACTTTTAAACATCAGTTCTGAAGTCGGCGTAAAAACGGTAAATAAAATCATAAGTAACCAACATAAATATAAATTAAAATTGATTATTCGGTCTCATAACAAACTAATATAAATTACATTTCTGAAAACATATCAGCACAAGAGTAATTGTATTTCATTCACATTACAAAAAAGGAAAACAAGAGAAAACTTTTAAAAGTTGGAGCTAAGTACCGTTAGTCGAATACGTTGTCAGCTATGCAATGAATCCGAACTCTAGTTAACGGAATAAAGAATAATAGGGAAGTTGCAACCTATTAAATGTTCATATTTTGGCTATTGCATATTGTTAATTGACCCTCAAAACTAAAAAATTCACCATCGCCGAATTTTAAAACACCGTGGTTGATTTTTAATGAATTTTTAAAAATCCACGCGCAAAAGTGCGCTCTTCTGAAACGTCACGAGCCTACGTCACAGGGCGCGAATGGTCAGCCTTCCGCCGAAGATCCCTTGTTTCCGCTGGGGACATTTTGAGCGCGCTGATATTTTTATTTTTTAGAAATTCAATAATCCTTTTGAACACACTATGGAGGCCGGATTCGTTAAAGCACAATCTAAATAATCTTCCTCAAATAATATCAATGGTGAAATTCGAATATTTCCGAGAGGATGAGAGGTTTAATGTTCCAGAAACGCGAGGAGATAAGCCTTTTACGTTTCATCTTCGAAGTCGAATGCACGTTCTTTGATTTCTCCCATGACATGGGAACCGGTTCGCTAGCGTTTCTCTCCTATCGGACGTCACTTCCTATGCCATCTGACGTCACAGGCGCTTGAACTTTAAAAATTAATTAAAAAAAAAACTACTTATCGTATCGCAAAATTTTTTTCACCTATGATGTTCATACATGTTACTCTATCATATAAAAATAAAATTGAAAAATCGAAAACTTCCCTATTGCTTTAGCCCTGGCTAATGGGCGGTAATTTACTGAATAATTCTCTATTTATTTAAATTTATATTTAAGGATGATTCATAGTCAATTGGTCATAAATGATTTGAACTGTTGTTTTTGTGCCGACTTCAAAAAATACTGTATCAACTTGTTTTAAAGATTGAACTCGTTTTTTACTTTTCAATGATATTCACAATTGTACGAATGGGAACTAGATTTCATTTTTGCTCATGATGTTGGGATGTCGCACATTTAATTTTAATTTTAATTATTTTCGTTTCACTGTATTAATATGTTTAGCGTTTATTAAGACAACAATTTTAAATTCCAACATAAAGATGTCAAAATATAATCAAACAAAATATTGAAACAAATTCTCATCTATCACTGTATATCTGTATAAATAAGTGACTTATGAAAAACAGCCGAGTAGAAACTTGAATGTCAATTTTGCCCTTGCACTACAGTTGTATTCAACTATTTGAATTGCACTGTATCAGCTAAACGCGACAACAGGTGCAGATTCTGGTAGCTTTAGATGCATTTTTCCTCGTGTATTTACGAGGAAAAATGTATAGTTAAAAACGTTTTATGGAATACATAAAATAAATATAAAAAAAGGGAAAATTTCATTTTGCTTTCTTTTATTTTTCATTTACGAGTGGTTTTAAAAGTTTCAGATTTGCTGAAAAACGGCAAAATGTTAGTAAGGGATTTTGTTTAAACAAACTTTTAGCTCAGTGGATTTCGTCTTTTTTTCTTATTTTTCATTAGTTTGATTAGTAAGATTTACTAAATTTTACAAAAAAGTTTTAAATGCTTCATCATGATTATCTTTGATATCCCCCTTCTCTTAGGATTAAAACTTGTTTTCTTTTGGTGAAAAGCATGAGTCATCACTGAAAGAATTTCTATGACTTCTTATATTTTTATTCGTCAATATCATACTCTTACACTACTATAAGCTTTTTCTTTCAAACAAGTCAAACGAAAATAAAGCGGAAGGACAGCAAATTTACAAAAGCGCTTTAATTGAAATAAAATTAGCATTGGAGTCATTACCGAATACAGGATTTTTTTTTTTGGAGAGGCAGAGGCCATTAAAAATTTTATGCCTCCTTGACATAGCCGAAGTTTATTAATGTAAAGGAAGGTGATTAAAAAAAACCTACATTATTCTTTTCTTTGAGTCACGCTTAAAATAGTCTGAAATTTGATATTCAGTTGTAAAATTTTAAGATTTAAATGCAAGTGAAAATAATTTCGAAATTTCATGCATTTTAGGCCCTATTGCTAATAAGTTTGTAGGCAAAAACTTATATTCTTGTCAAGGATGCAAAATGTTTGCAATATGTTAGTGTTGTAAACGAAATAAAAGAAAGAGAAGTTACAAAAAAAAAAAAAAAAAAAAAAAAAATCATACACAAGGTGGGTGCTCCAAATAAAGCCATATGCACCAATAAGGCACCCGGCACCCCACCCCATTTTTCTATGTAGGGTAACAAAAACTCATTTGATTGTGATTTATTATCATCAGACCGCCTAACTGATGATAAAACGTCATCAACAAGCAGTTTGTTATTAACAGACAAATGTGTATAATCTGATATTACAAAAGAGTCTTCTCAAAATTGCCTGATCTTATTTTACAATAAATTTTGTTTATTCACGGTTCACTGTAGTTTACTAGAATAGAAAAAGTTGTTAACTGTTCTAGAAAGATTATGATGCCGTTAATGAATTCAAATGGAACACTATCATTTGGTACCGCCGTTTTACCCAGTGCTTTGATAAATTCAAAATAGTAGACTATAGCCCATTAGGGCCATTATAGGACCTAGGTAAATGTATACAGGTGTCGCTCGTATAACACGGTTAATTCGTTCCGTGTAGTATCAAAACTCTGTTAAACGAGACTTTTTTTTAAAATAACTTTTTAACTTATTTTTTATACTAATCATGTACATAGTAAAAATCATGTCGATGTGTACCGTGTTATATCGAAACCGTGTTATATGAGACATAGAAATAATGTAAATCAAGGGATGTGCACCGTGTTATATCGAAACTAAGTTTTATAAAAACAAAGTAAAAACTTATTAGAGTTATCAAACATTAACAGAATGTATTAAACAAAAATGAAATTCCATCTTTTTAAAATATAACATTTGAGTTATATCAAAACCACGAAGTATGAAAATGAAGTATAAATACTAGCATGAAGTGAGTTTCGTACTGTGTAATATCGAAACCGAGTTATAATAATGATCGCAAATTTGGTACCGTGTAATATCGAAACCGTGTGATACAAGTACCGTGTTATACGAGGGACGCCTGTAAATTATGTTTCAGTATCGTTCCATACACTCGATGGTTGAAAATTTTTTTGTTAACTTTTTATTTCACTGAAAATATATGAACAGATATTTTCTTCATATCTATAACTGAGCATTTAGTCCAATAATAATGGCATCTGTGTTAGAAAGATGGTTACGTTTCTAACTTACCGTGTTAACATTATTCCCATTTTTTGCACTCGTTTCTATGAATGGTAATTTTTCTTCTTTAGCATAGCTTTCAACTGCTTGTAGTGTTACAGCCCTTCGGTTCAAATTATCTGTTTTGTTCCCAACTAACAAAGAAGGAGAAAAAAATAAAAAATAAATATTTAGAGAAACACAAGTTGCTTTTACTGCAGTAAAAATTAATATTTGAAAATATTTTGAAACGCTTTTAAGTTGCTGTTCCGATCGCCGGAAAATAGTTCTCGCTTTTTGTTTGCATAAAATAAAAATACATTAGTACATACGATTTCTTTTTTTCTATTTATATTATAAAAGCTTAGTGATGGTGTCGGATGAAATCGTTGAAACGTTATGAAATTTAAATATTTGGACTGAAATTCATATTAAGTGTTAAATTCCAAGCGTGAGTTGAAATCAATTTATTGCTATGGTTAGCAATAGATTAAAATAAGATTGCAACTGCACTGTTATGCAAATTTCTTACATCATATTTATTTTTTTTTTGTATTTTTTGACAAACGCATTTGAAATTAGAGTAGGCGTTGAATTGTGGGGAGTATTTTGTTATTTAAGATTCCGGCACAATTGCTAAATTTTGGGTAGTAGTCGATTTTGTGCGGGTTGTAAAGTTTGGGCAGGCTTAATTTTTATGAAAAGAAAAATGGCAAATTGAAACATATGAGCCATTGAGCCTCCACTAACAAAAGAAGTACCCCCTTTAAGGTGAAATTAATTTGGAGGAACCAATCTGTACTTCGGACATTCATAAATACTCATGTCACAGCCAAGCGACGGCACGCTGTGTCAGATTGGTAACAGTGGCTTCAGAAACTATTTGTGGAGAAGAAAGGCATGATGGTTTCATCTTGAGCAAACAAAAGCCTAGATCAAAAATGCCTAAGGTCGACACTAAATCAAAATTTCAGGCGATAATTCTCTCTACGAAGGAGTAAGCTCCGATTGTTCAAATTTTGATGGAAAGATTCAAACCTATGGTAAAAATGTTAAAACGTAAACAATTTACATGCAAACAAACAATTTTCGTCAAAAATTGCACCGTCATATAGAGGAGAGCCAATTGATGAGACTATTATCGAACGCATAAGTAATGTGTTTACCATTTCACTTCTTTTGCGAATTATAGAACAATTTCAATTTTTAAGGATTCCATCACTATGTCGCATGTGTGAGGGGTTAAATCACACTTTTTCTTTTGTGAAAGAATTTCTTCAAAGAGGAATTTTAATCTTTCTTTATTATCGAAAAGAATCTTTCATTTCGATAAGAAGGTGACTTGTTACCACTAAGAAGATAAAGCATTTTTCTATGGCCGTAAATTAAGTGGCAAAATTAACTTCTTGAAATGTAAAAGCTGACTTGGCGATCATGTGTATGAATTCAAATACCGTGATTGATGTATCAGCCTTTATTATATTGTACACTACACAAATAATTATACCTATTACAATTGCCGCATTTTCATTCATTCCTCTGAGTTCTTGAAGCCAGCTAGTAAGTTTGCTGAAAGAAACTATGTTTCCAACATCATAGACAAGAATAACACCGTCCGCCATCCTGTAGTAACTAAAAAAAAAAAAATAACAGGACTGGAGCTGGATATAACTCTAAGAAACAATTTAATAAATAAGGCTAATTTCAGCTAAGTGACATGGAAATTCATGCAGTTTATATGAGTGATTAGAAATTCAAACAATCCAGCGTTTCATGCAGCAAAATACGAAATTCGACATGGAATAAAATAGTAATTTCCTGAGCAAATATTTCGATTACTGATCTCAATCAAGAGAGAAATTCTCCAAAAAATAGAAATCTATGTTAGGATGACTATTCCCTATTAACGTTCTGCTTTCCTAAACTCTACAGTCTTTTTCCCATGACAACAGCAGAAAATTCCAGGTATAAAACTGAGAGAGTGTTTTTAGAAACTCAAAAAGATACCAAATACTTTTACTGGTTGACCGCGTTTGTCGTAGAATTGGCAAGAAATTAGTTAAGACGATTCTATCTGAATTAGTGGGGAATGGAAAAACTTGATATGCGTGTGTTCCGTTCATTTCAATGTGACTCTGCTTAGTTTAGATGCTGATACACGGCAATCAGTATTCCTGCAAGCTCATCGATGCGTCCGTTTCTGCCCGTAAACCCGGTATTCGGCTTTCCATCTTAACGGCAGTCAAACAGTATAACATTTACTGTTATTTTCAATTAACTATCATATTCTATTTAAATATTAATATTATTCAGTTTAACTTTTAAAATTATATTTTTTTCTAATTTATGGTATTTGAATACAGCAAAAAAGATTCTTAAAACAATTATGAAAATCGCAATGTCCTCTACAGCAAATGGGGAAATAAAAGGTGGACTGCAAAGTCGTGTGGAAAGGATTGAATAGTTAACCACAACTTTCGGCATGGTCTAACTTGACGGGCTGAAGAAAGGAGGAGGGAAAAAGTCTGTAAAACGTTTAGAAAACAGAAAGAGCAAGTTGAAAAACAGATAATCGAATCAATGGGGATCCAGCATCTGGTTTTGGAGGGGGTGACTTCTGGAAAGGGGGGGGGGTGGGATCCATAAGTGTCATTTATAGGCTAAATAGAGGGTTTGGGGCGAAGTTTCCAAAATTTAGGTCATGAAGCTATAGGATATCTTCGGTTATTTAAGAGGAATTCATGACTCCCCCCCCCCCTCGTACATATTGCGTACTAATTTTAACTGATTTTTTTTTCAATTATATTAATACGCGTAAAACATTTATGATATAGTTGGTTTTTGTTGTCTAAATTCCTAGTGTATAGTTAACGTTAGAAAATTTTTCTTCCAATTACGAAATATTAATGAAGTGTCATTATTAATACTGTTTATACCTGCCACCACCACTTACTAGTTATGAAAACTAATTTTGTGATTTTTTTGTGAAAAGAAAGAGCATTAAATTTAGATTTTGAATCAGTAAAATTATGTTTTCTCAAATTTTTGAGATGTGCCGCGATTGTCGCAATAGTATTAACATAATGAGGTTAAAAATATGTGTTTATGTCACTCTGAGGTAGGGGGAGGTTTCAAATCTTCTTTGGTTGCGCCTCTGAAAAGGATATAAAGCACTTATAAATCGGAAGCCTCACTGAAAAAAATCCATGACATGCCAAAGCGAATAAAAAACGAACTACGGAAGTAGCAAGTCTCTTGTAAATATAAATAAACTGTATGAACTTCCCAAGAGAAAAGATATTAAAATCAACGAAGAAAGCTTTCCTGACTCAACAAACTTCAAAATAAATCTAAAAACCTAAGAAGTTTTATGCTTCTATGTCATTGAAAAATACCTTACTCAATTTATAAACTGCGGTGAATTATGCTAATATTTACACTTTCTAAAAAATTTTACTAGCATTTGAATAATTATGGCTAAATTACCATTTTTTATTTTAAGTCATAAAAACTTTTCATTCATGTCCTTTCTCAAGTAAAATATATAAAAGAAAAAAGATATTACGACCTGAAATTCAAAAGAAATATTTTATCGTAATCACGAAATGTTCATCAAATTTTTGTTCATATTGTTAATACAAATCGTTTAAAGTTTAGGAATGTAGTTGGTATTATTTAGAGATACTTATGCATTTGGATGAGTTAAAGAAATTTTGCTCTCATTCAATGTGAATTAACCAAAAACATCATGCATTTACGTAGGAAGATCGACCAGTAAATTAACACTTGAAAGCAATTTCATTTTAAAAAATTCATAACATAAAAAAAAACGTAGCGGTAGCACATGACAATAAAACTATTTAAATTGAAATGTGGAATTCCTTTAAAAAATCCCTTGAAAAGCACAGAGCTTATAAAATTATCTACCATTACTTGCTGATCTTATTTAACTTCGATAGTATATTACTTCAAGAAAAAACCTTTTAACGATTAAAACAACAGAAGTGATCAAATAATCTTTGACACTGATTCAATTCAGCATATTCCAATGAAAAATGTAGAAGAAAGTTTCCTGGTGGTCACAACCAATCACAGTAGAACCTCATTAACGCGAGTTTATTTTACGCGGATTTGATTTTACGTGATTTAAGATTTGACACCTTTATTTTTTTTTTGTGTGTGGAGAAGCTTTGCTTTTACGCGGATGCGGCATTGTAAACAGATCAAGAGTTCTTGTCTTTCAAAATCGAAACTCCTGAGATGGCAGATAACACGTAAAACTGCATTTTGGTGGGTTAATAAGCGAGCTTGGGCCACTGGAGACATTTCTTGTGATTGGAACTCTTTCCAGAAGTAAAAATTTTAAACCTATACAATTCAGAGCACACTGGAAGAAGAGTATTTAGAAGTGACAAAGATGAACGAAACCAACGAAGATATCGACATCGATGACACTCAACCGAAAGCCTTCCATGCTGAACATTTTGAGCCATTCCTTGGAAATGGCAAATGATCTTACTGATTTGTTTCTGAAGGAAGATCCTGTCTTGGAAATGACGCGAGTGATCACGGATGATTTAATGCCCCACAAGGAACTACATAGAAAGCTAATCAATGGCTGCGAAAAGAATATCAGAACCAGCTCATTTTTAAAAACACTAAATGTATACGTTTTCTTTATGCATGTTGTGCGTATGTATCGGAATAAGTACAGATTAAACTAATTACATATATTTATCAATAACTAGAATGAATTTTTTTCCATCTATGGAACCTCTAACCCCTATTACCCCTATTTTAACACTAATATTAAGTCAACTCCCGCGATTTTAATGTACGCGACATTTCCGTGGAACGTACTTAAAACCCGGATAAAACGAGAGTCTACTGTATTTTAAACTAAACATGATGTTAGTGTTATCTTATACAACGAAATAATATTTTGTGCGGTTTTTGGTTCTTAAAATCACTCATTACTCGTGTTTTATGATTCAGTTTTGTAATTTGCTATCGCTCAGCGGGAAAAATGCCACCTACTAAAAATATTACGTTTTTTAAAAAGCATATCGTACATTAGAGCATGGAGATCCTTTACTGTCAGACCGTTGGCATGTCTAAAAGCTGGTGTCGTCAATAAGGGTGAATGGAAACAAGGATTAATGAACTCAATTAGCACGCTGAAGTTGATTTTTAAAACAAGATACTAGTGAGTGGCAACACGAAGAAGATATTACGAGAGTTCTGCGAGTTTTCAAGCAATTGTATGGCGTCATCATTGTTTGAAGATGTCACTGAGAAAAAAGTTTTTTTTTTAAAGCTTAGCGAACTTAAGTTCCTTTTCCAGCAGATTTACAGGTCCGAAGTAATTGGCTTCAACTCCTTTTCTTTGTCATTTCGAAGGTTGTTAAAATATTTAGTTAATCTCACCTTCCCTGTTATTTTGGTGTGATATTTAGGTGTTTCAAATCATAGCTATACTCGGGAGTAAATGCAATAAGATATGCCGCTTTCCTGTTTTTTAGAAGATTAAATTTTGATATAAAATTGACTTTTGTGTGAATTTTTCATCAATTTGGAACACAAATTAATTTTTTATGTGATTTTAAATGATTTCTGAGTGCATTTGGAGAGTTCAGCGGGTTGCATGCAGTCTATGGACAGCAGATTGAGTATTGTTGGTGTAAAACTTTTTTTTAATTTTTAAACTGATTATGTATACATTACGATAATCCATCACCTACATCAATCTCATGAGGAAGGAAACCATTGCTTTTATTGACCCCCCTTGTCTTTGGGGCAAAAGGAATTACGCTGGGGTAAATGTAAGTATGATTTCATTTTTTAAGAAAGTCAATAGGTACAATTTTTCATGCTGAGTTATTTCCAGAAAGTGTAACCAATTGTACTTCCTAATTCATCCAAAAGAAAGGTAGGATCTAAAGTTGAAGCATGAAAATTGTGTTTGCCTTTACCCCTACTGATCCTACTTTACTACTCCCCCCCCCAGAAGTCACAACTGCTCACCTTTTAGTAAGTGTCCTATACCGATCTTGCCCTGCAGTATCCCACAGATCAAGTTTTACTTCTTTTCCTTCAATATTCATTTGTTTATGAAGACAATCGATTATAGTGCTAGTCTGAAACTCTGGAGAGAAAAAAGAAAAGACAAAGAGCAATTTTGAATTATAAGATATACAATTTTGCAGATCATTTAAAAATTGTGCTTTGAAGTTCTTACCTTTGAAAGTTTGTGTTGTAAAGCGCAAAAGCAAAGAAGTTTTCCCCACACCTGTACAGATAAAAACGCTTAGTTAAAACCAAGATTTTTTGTGAAAAATATGACCTCTCAATTTCAGTATTTTCAAAAACATTAAAATGTTCACTAATGCTGGAGTAAAAAGTCCATAATTTTGACTTTAGGGGTCAACTGTGATGAAATTTGATGTTCAAGCCTCAAAATATCAGTTTAATGTTTTTGGAGAGGGCAGAAAGTTGAAATTTGGAATACATGCAGTAAAATACGCAGATTTTTTAGATTTTTGATTCAAAGAATCTTCATTCACTTTTTGTTTGGATTATACTATGTGTAAGCGGATCACATTTATTTCATTGCAGCTTGACCACCCTATCCAACAATATCTTTGCTGAAGCTATGCACTGCAGCATCGCATCCCACAGATGGCAAAAAGAGACGAGAGATGAGACAACCTACACGCTCGAGTCCTTTGTTTTGCACTTCTTTCGGTGCGAAATGCAATTACAGTAAAGCACCGTTTATACGTTTTTGAAGGGACTGTATGAAAAAAAGCGTACAAATGAAAAAACGTATAATTGGTATAGGTTAATGTATATTAGACTCTCCAGGGACCAATTTAAAAAACGTATAATTGATAAAAACGTATAAAAGAGAAACGTATAAACGGTACTTGCAAAAAGTGACCAATACCTATGGACATTACAGATGTAATATTTTTTTTCTCAAATCAAATAATATCTTCTGTGACTATGACCTCAAAATTTCAAAGTTTTTAGCAAGAACGCAAAATCTCAGGTTTTAATTACACGAAAAAAACTCTTATATTTTTGCGTTAAGAGACGTGAACTGTCTAGCCCAGTCAATGAAAGTAAAAAAAAAAGCTTTGTCGCAACTAATTTATTGAAAGCGGAATTTTTGCAGGATGTTAGCAAATAACGTATACACTAAAAAAATAACAAGTCCCGACCCCCATCCCCTCCGAAACATTGCAAGAGCAGTACTATGATTATACGCTTTTCATGTCGCAACTAATTGGGGAAAGCTGAATTTTGGAGGATGTATACATAAAATATACACTAAAAACCACAAAGTCCCGACCACAACCCTTCTTGGTTTCCTCCTACCCCCTCCGAAAAATTACAATAGCAGTACTATGATTATTCGCTTTTTGTGTCACAACTAATTAGGGGAAAGCTGAATTTTGGCAGGATGTTAGTACATAAAATATACAATAAAAAAAACCACAAAGTCCCAACCCCCCAATTCTTGCCCCCCCCCCTGCTCCGAAACACTGCAAGAGCAGTACTATGATTATATTTTTTTCGTGTCACAACAAATTAAGAGTAAGCTGAATTTTGGCAGGAAGTTAGTAAATAAAGAAAACACTAAAAAAAAAAAAAAAAAACACAGTCTCCTCCCCTACCCCTCTTGCTTTCCTCCCCACCCTCTCCAAAACACTTAGACCATCAAGAGCAGTACTATGATTATACGCTTTTCTTTTCGCAACTGATTAAGATAAAGCTGAATTTTTGCACGATGTTAACACATAAAGTGTACACTAAAACCTTGACATTCCCGACCAGAACCCCTCTCGCTGCTCCCCTCCCCCTTCCTTCCAAAAAATTGCACACTGATCAGTTCAGTACTATTATTATACGCGTATAGCTTGAAAATTTTATGATGTTACCGGAATATTCCTTTTTTTTTCTTTTATTTCACTCCTAACAATATTTAAACCAGTGGTGCCCAGTCTAAGACTCAGGTGCCGTATCCGGCCCACGAAGCTGATCCGTGTTGCCTGTTTTGTGAAATGTTACAACTCGAAGAGCACGATTAATGACAATGTTACAAATTGTTAGACAAATATTTAGAAATTGGTTTTTGAAAACATTGTTGGGGAACACTGATATACACAAATTCTGCAAATTCTGAAACATACACTTTTTATGTAGATAGCTCATTTTACCAACTTAATCATATGCAGAAAACTCACAATAAAAACCAAAAAGTAACTTCAACAAATTAATAGCTTTTTATCATTATGTCTTGGAAAGAAATGTTTGAATAAAATTTATAGGTAATAATATGATAATAATCATTTTCTTGAAATGGATCAACGATATAATGACGTTCACTTAAATTTTTTACTACCATAATGCAATTATTTGTTACAAAAGTTTATAATTCGTTTGTGTCGGCGATAGTCTACAAAATAACGTTAATGCTTGGTTAACTATTTAAGCTTTAAATAAATCAGGAAGAATATATTTTAACAGATATTATTTTCTCGCAGCGGATATTACTAACGTTTAATATTACTTTTGGTTATATTTTTAAGTCTTATATAAGGGGCTATCTTCTAATATTTCGTTGGTTTGGTCCGAGCTATTGTTACAGTGCATTCCACTACAGTGTCCACTCTTAGACGTGCAATCGAATCTAGCTTTACGTCAGGTACAGTTTGAAACACATGTTTTCAAATGCAAGATATTAATTGGAGAAGTTCACTTGAAGCAGCTTCATGAACTTAGGAATCAGTCGTCAGTTGCATGAAGTATAATGCCAACCCCACTCTTCTGGGGGACGTTTAAAACCTAACCAAGTTTATATCTAGTGTTGACCCTAAAGACTCTGGTGGAAACCTTAAAAAGATGTTGACGAGTGACGTCTGAAGTTGGTGGAAGTTTTGATAAATCAAAAGTGGACTTAAGGGACATTTTTGCGATTACTTGCTTTTCACAAACTTTTATTCAAACTTGGTTAGGTTTTAAATTTCCAGCAGAAAAATGGGTTTGGAAATATATTTCAAGCAATAGACTGATCCCTAAGATCATGACAATTACCTCTGCTCAAAGTGAAATTTTCCTACTCATATCTTACAACTATAAAACATTATGTTACAAAATGTAGCTATCTTAAAACTGGTTCGATTGTTACAGTATTTCGGACAAAGCCAACAAACTGTTAGATGACCCCTGATAAAAAAAATTGTAGTTATAATAACTTAATGCTTTTTTTTTTTTTTTTGTTGTTGTTGTTGAATGCAACCTGTTTTTCAGAAACCAGTTGCAACATAGTCCTCGAGTTGTTACATTTCGCAAAACAACGGTTCACACTGATCAGTTTAATTTCCCGGATGTGACCTGTGGGCCGTAGGTTCGGCACCACTGTTTTATAATATTGTAAGAAGTGAAATAAAAAAAGGAATACTCCGGTATCATCATTAGTTTTCGAGTTGTAAGCGTATAATCATAATACTGCTCTTGCAATGTTTCGGACGGGGCGGGGGGGGGGGGGGAAGCAATAGGATTAGGGACTTTGTGTTTTTTTAGTGTATACTTTATATATTAACATCGTGAAAAAAAAAATCAGCTTTCCCCTATTTAGTTGGGACACGAAAAGCATATAATCATAGTACTGCTTTTGCAATGTTTCGGAAGGGGTGGGGAAGGGGAGGGGGTTAAAGAGGGGGGGGGGGTCGAGACTGTTTTATTTTAGTGTATACTTTTTGTATTAACATCTTGAAAAACATCCGCTTTCCAAAAAATTAGTTGCGACACGAAAAGCGCATAATCATAGCACTGCTCTAGCAATGTTTCGGAGGGGGTGGGAAAGAAAGCAAGAGGGGTGGAGATCGGGATTTTGTACTTTTTTAAAAGAATACATTACGTACTAACATCCTGCCAAAATTCAGCTTTCCCTTAATTAGCTGCGACACGAAAAGCGTCCAATCATAGTACTGTTCTTGCAGTGTTACGTAGGGGATGATGCGGGGGGGGGAGGAGAAAGAGTGTTGAGGGTCGGGACTTTGTACTGTTTTAAAGAATAAATTATATATTAACATCCTGCCAAAACTCAGCTTTTTCTTAAGTAGTTGCGACACGAAAAGCGTACAATCATAGTAGGGGAGAGGAGGGAGGATTGGGACACTTTTCACATAAATGATTCTTATTCATAATCCTCTAATTATTCATATATGCAAAAGCTCACATAATAAACTTGCATATTATACCTACATTTTAAAAATATACACAATGTTTAAACATTTTATTATTTTTACTTTTGACTAATTACAAATTTCAAGAATTTTGTCCCATTCCTCCCTCCTGGGTGGGAGGAGTGGGATATGAGTATGGGAGGAGTGGGACACAGACTGTGCTCTACTGGTCCCACCAACCATTTGTGGTGGAGGTAATTTCATGATAATATCTGTTTTATCTATAATGCTACAGTCATCCTGTTGAGGAAAATTAAAATTTCCCTTCATGTCCTTTCTCATAAATTTTGCATTGTAGCTTTCAGTATCATAAATGCTCTCCACCCTTGCAACATAGTAAACAATTGACCGTTTGGTAAGGAATTTGACAAGCACAAATTCATTTTCTCCTATGTTTGGTTTGTCCTCCATCCAATCAATCTCTTTTGCTATTTCCACACCATCATGCATATGAGGATAAAATATTTCTTCATCTGAAGTGTCGTGTAAAGAAATTGACCCTTTACTATCACTGGATTCATTTTTAAACTCAAATGTTTTTTAACTTTTAATTTTTTTGCATACAGGTTTTAGTTGATGCTTTTTTTTTCTAGTCTGGCAGCTTCTGCTTCTTCAATTTCTATCTTCTCTGGGGTATCTGTCAATATTTCTTTGTTCGCGCGTTCTTTTTTCTTTCCTTTACTTTTCTTCAGGGGATTCCTGGATTCTGCTTTGGGAAATGGCCGTATGTCTGCACTACTAAGCGACAAAATATGAGATGAGGATGGCATGCAAACAACGATATTAACAGGATTATCAGGTGGGTTAGATGGTGAAGGAAGACAACTACTGTTATTATCATTATTTACCGGCAAGGGATGGTCTGTAACATACGATGTCAAAAACTCTTCATCTCCAAACGGCTCGCTGTTAAATGGATATATTCCAGGTTTTTTAAACCCGGAAGTAATATTTTTTGGTGTAAATGATGCCTGGTAGGAAATCCGAACAAGCTTTGCTGTGTGGTAGATGTTAATAGTTTTTCCCAGATTATTTATCAACCAATCATTGCAAGCTGCATTATACCGGCTTTTAAATGAAGAATATAGCGATGTATCTAGTGGTTGAAGCCTATGACTGCACTGAGGCGGAAACGTTAACATAAAAACACCATTGTCTCTTGCCTTGTTGGTTATTTCAACTGTAACATGGTTGTTCAGTGTTAACAAAATTGGATTATCTTTTGAACTATTGGTTCGGTGAATTATATGGCCCAGTAACCTTTGGAAAGATTTCTGCATTCATCCAGCCCCTGGGATTGGCAAAGCCAATGCTACCAACAGGTGCTCCTTCCATAAAAATATCTTTGAAATTTTTTCGTGGAAAAATAAATACAGGTGGTACTGCATTTCATATTGCATTAATGATGCATAATACAGTTACAAGCTCTCCACGCTCTGCTGAAGTTGCTTGTCCTACTTGCTTATTACCTCTTGCAGCCACAAGTTTTGGTTGCTATTAGCTAATGTTATTATTAAGGGGGGTTTGCGATTTGCTTATTTCTGATGACATGGGGGAGGAGAGGCCAAAAATTGATAAAAACATGCTTACGTAATATTTGAACAGCTCCTTTACAGAAGGGACATATTTATGGGCATGTCCCATTCCTCCCTCTACACATTGCTTCTAAAAAATAACTTGTCACATAAACCATGCTGGTTTTTAGGCTTAATTAAATTGCAGATAAGCATACATTATATATATAAGATTACAATGATAATATATTATGTTAGTTTTACAAATTACATAAATAAAGAAATAAAACTAAAAATAGATTTAAAAACTTTCTTTGGAGGTGAGAAATTTAACTTTTTCCAATTATTAATTGAAACTTCCTGCTGGATAAATTGCAAGTAAGAAACAAAAAGAAGCTATAAACAGGCCCTCTAGGGGTCAAACTGACAACAAAATAAAGTGATTTATTTTGCCATAATTTTAGCTTCCCACTGCTCCCACTGTCCCATTCCTCCCTCCTCCCCCCTACTGTTCTTGCAGTGCTTCGGAAGGGGTGAGGGAGGGAGGAGAAAGAGTGGTGGGGGTCGGGACTTTGTACTTTTTTAAAGAATACATTATGTACTAACATCCTGCCAAAACTCAGCTTTCTCTTAAGTAGTTGCAACACGAAAAGCGTATAATCATAGTGCTGCTCTGGCAATGTTTCGGACGGGGCGGGGGGGGGGGGGGGAGCAATAGGGTTAGGGACTTTGTGTTTTTTTAGTGTATACTTTATGTACTAACAGACTGCAGCCTTCCCTAAATTAGTTGTGACACGAAACCTTTATTGAATGGGCTTAGTCAGAGAATTAGATGTTCATACCTCACAAGGTCAGTTAAGTATTTTTAAAAAGGGCGAAAATACCTTTTAATTTGGTGCTTAAAATGGGGCATAAATTGAGTATAATAAGCAGATTTTTTATATTTTCGATATGAGTTTTTCATTCGTTTCATTTTTGTGTGATAAGTATTCAAGATCAAGGGTCAGTGTTTTCATTTTTTTAAACATAAAATGACGTCACAGTCGACATCTCTCTACTCAATATGAACCTTTTACTCAAACTGAAATTGGTGAGCCATTTAGTGTTTTTGCTCAAAATTTTGAGGCCATCCTTTGCACAGTAGATTTTTTTCAATTTGAAAAAAAAAAAAAAAAAATGTATTGTCCTTGGGGATTGGCCACTTTTGGCAAATATTGCGTTCCGCTCCAAAAAAAAGGGGGGGGGGCAAAACGAGTCATACTATAGTACAGTAACACGAAAACACAGAAGCTATTGCTCTTATGTTTTGTAATTAAGTTTAAAACTTTTTGTATTCTGTGCCTCATGGCTGTTCAATGATTTAAGATATTCATTTCAGATTTTTTAACTATCATTTCTTGTGCTTTTTTCACCCAAGTGTGGTTAGATATATTTATTTTTGATTTGTAAAATATGATTTCTTACATTTCTCTACCTGGCGTGTATGAATGTTATGCACATACAAAAATTTAGAGCCTCAGGCAGAGGTAAGAGAGAATCAATAGGTACCCCCCCCCCCCCCGATAAAAAAATATAAAACACAGTCTTTTAAAATTGAACACAAATACACTGCAACCTTATTAAATTTATTGACTAGTTTTCCGTAAATGTTGCACAAAAAATAAATGTAATAATACTGAAAATGAAAACTTCCCTCGCAAAATGCAAAATGGAAATACAGTTTTTTAAAAACATTTCAGTAATAACATATTGTCTATACATAGGATTTTTATTTATCTGCAATACGGTCTGGGAAATATTGCTCAAATTTTCGCCTGTGGACGTTAAACGACTGAAGAATACTGATAAAATACCGATTACTTATTCAACTAACTTAATGCAAGTAATTTATTGCTGCATTATAAGTGTTTGGAAAAGATTAAAATACATAAAAACTTACCGGAATCTCCAAGTACTATGATATTTAACTTGCAATCCACCGCCATTTGCTTATTAATATTAATAACTAATAAACGAATTTCCGATTACATTTGGAATACTTCTTTACATGAGAATACATCAATGGAGAAACGTTTGACAGTTCGTCTCGCCGTTTGGATGACACACACCTCATGGTATCTGATAAACTGCGAGTTAATTCTTTACTTTACGAATCACGTGGCTGTTGCGGAGATAGGCTTTAGAGATCGCGATTGTCACGCACCAATGAGGAAAATTATCCTTGTATCAAATGAGTTCAGGAAGTTTTAGGGTTACTGTTATTGCTTTCTCGCCAAAGATGACTTAAAAGCATTATCTTATCTGAATCTGATCAAAGCTTTGAAAAGGTACTGGTCCCCAGCGGTACTCAATATTTTCATAGCCGGGGGGGGGGGGGCATTTGCCCCTCCCAAAAAGAGTACCTTAGATTCTTACGCTCCTTCCTAATGTCGGGGGGGGGGGGAGAGGGGGCAACTAAAAAACGCTTTCTTGTTGTACCCACGGGTGTAGAAGTTTTCGTGCATTTTAACTGTTTATAAGTAAACATTGGTACCACAATGAGAAGCATTAGAACTGCGATAAAGGAGCTTGAGAGACACTGCCGGCTGTAACATTTTCAGAATATGGTTATTGGTGGGTATTGCTACTAGGCACTAACCTCTTTTCAAAGACCCTCAAATGCTATTTGTAACTCTTCATTACCTAGCGTACATTTGCAGACGAGTTGTAAAAATACATGAATATTTAAGATTTTTAATATAAAAGAAGACAGCTTAAAAGTCTATGAGAAATGATTTACGGTTATTAAATTTTTTTTCTCTATTTCTTTAAACAAAAATAACTGAAATTTTATTCAGAATCACTGCAGTTTTACTGATTTCTCAGTAGTTTCTTTTTTTTTCTTTACTATCGTTGGTTTCACATAAATACATGGCATAAAATGGTCACAGATAAAATGGTTTTAATTTATCAGGTATATGCTAATGCTAAAATTTTTTGCATTGATAAAAATATCATTAAAGTAATTAGGTAAAAGGAATCCTGTCCATATGGCCATGTTGTACGTTACAAGCTCCTTCCTATCAAGTTTTTTTTTTTTTTTTTTGAAGAAAATCTGTCTGTTAGATCTGGGTTTATTTATATAGCACTCAAACTTCTTGATTAGTTTAATACTAAGTGTTTTTCTGAACTGTTCAAAATTGAACATCTTAATTTTCAATTCGAAACATGAAGTAAAAGGTGTCAAAGCCGAGATCTTTCAAATCATTTTTTTCTCAAATGGAATACTCAAGAGTTCGCTATACCATACTCACACATTTCGCTACATAAAACTCCCCTTTATTTTTTTTTATTTTCCAAAGGTCATTTTTTTTAAATGTTTATTTTAGATATTTTTCTGCTGTGCTAAGCGCAAAAGACGTATCTACAGTTGAGTTCAAAATAAGTAATTGTCGTTTAAAGTTATGTGCCTCCATGTATGAATTTGATTCAAATGCAACTTTTTCAAAATTAAAAAAAAAAAAAAATCACTAAAAAATGATCATAAAACATTGCAATTAGGTTAAGTATATGACAAAGAACCATCTGGCTACCGAACTCAATTTCCATAAAAAGTGCAGATACGAATTCGGGCTTAGTACGACAGTGTAAGCCTTTTTTAAATGCGGTGTTTTACCTTTTCGGAAAATGGTGCAAAAAAGAAGAAAACTCGCCTTAATATATTTTCAAAAAACATTCGTTTCAGAATTTTAGCATGCAATTACTTTCTTCGAGCTACAAATAGTACAATTATTCAGAACCCTCTTACTATATACTCCTGTTTGTGAAAATTGTAACACCACGAAGGACTTACGCGAGTGAGCTGAAAATTGCAGGAAATGTAAAATAGAGCATAATATGCAAATGATTAGAATTGCAGGCCGGTAGCGCATGCGTATGCTGAGCAGCGCCCTCTGAACGGCGGATCGAACCGAATATAAATAGACGGCTGTACCGAGGCGTGTATGATTATCGGTGGTTATATGCTGAAGTAAACGTTAACTGAATTTTTACTATACCTCTTCGACGAAAGGAAGCGAAATTTGAGGAAATTTCGGAGTTTGAACGGGGCAGAATCGTCGGCCCTCGTGAAGCTGGATTGCTTTATCGTGCAGTAGACACTCGAGTGTAGCGTAACAGCAGCACAATCATGCGTGTTTGGAAGCAGTGGATGAAAGAGGATCGGACAGCTCGAAAATCCGGGAGTGGACCCCGAAATGTGACGTCAGCTCGCGATGACAGACACCTGGTGCGTATGGCGCTGACGGACCGCACAGCTTCTTCTAGACAAATGGCAACAGAGTGGTCAACAGCTACAGGTGTTTCATTGCGTGCTTCATCAATTCGGAGACGTTTGCTGCAGCGTGGGCTGCGCGCAAGGATTCCTTTATACAGGATTCCTCTCACGCAAAACCATCGCCGCCTGCGGCTACAATGGGCCAATGTGCATAGGAGCTGGCGTGCTGATTGGCAGCAGGTCGTCTTTTCTGACGATTTCCGCTTCAAGTTGAGGCACCGTTATGGCCAAATTCGTGTCAGGCGCTATGGCGGTGAACGGCACATTCCGGAGTGCATTATCGAACGCCACAGTGGACGAACACCCGGAGTTATGGTTTGGGGTGCCATAGCATATCATGGACGATCACAATTGCTACGAGTTGTGGGCAATTTGAACAGTACCCGATACATAAACGAAGCTTTACAGCCCCAAGCTATTCCTTTCCTGCAAAGATTGCCAGGGGCTGTATTCCAGCAGGATAATGCCCGTCCACATGTCGCCAGGACTGTCAAATCCTACCTTGATTCGCAGCAGGTACAGCTTCTTCCTTGGCCTACATATTCCCCGGATTTGTCACCGATTGAACATGTGTGGGATTTCGTTGGGCCGCGTCTCGCTCGTGATCCTAGTTCTGTTGCTTCGACAGACAAACTTTGGTTGCGCATAGAAACGATATGAAATACTCTTCCGCAGGCAGATATTCAAGCTGTGTTTCACTCCATACCGAGTCGTGTAGCAGTTCTTATTGCAGCGCGTTGTGACTACACAAAAAACTAATTTCTATCTCTTTTTATTGTTTGTTTGGTTTGAAAATGTAATCATTTATTTGTACCATTACCACTCAACTGTGTATTAAATTTCATTCAACTATGATGCTGCCTTCATGGTGTTGCGATTTTCAAACAGGAGTTAACTTTTCAATCAGTTTCGTCAATGAAAATGAAACTAAAAGTAGGAAACAGTTTCCAAGAGAAAAATAATTTATTTTAAACAGACTGCTTAACCACAAACATAACAATACATTTTATAAAAATATATTTTTCACAAACACAACATAAATTAGGAAACATGAAAGTGAATAAAGTTGAAATTATTTACAGAATGAAAATTATGTTTTACCTGAACAAGTGTATAAAGATGAAAGTAAATGTTTTGTATTTTCAGAAGGAAACAATTTATTTATTTTTTGTCACAATATCAGCCAACACACACATCACTTCTCGTGCATTTTCCTGCGTTTTAGAGATTTTCCATGTATAATTAGGTTGAATATTATTTCTCACTTTTCATCTTGTAGTTAACTTTGTTGATAAGTTAAGATGACTAAAGGATCAATTTAGTTATGTTGACCGTTTAACAATGAAAACATGCGAGTATCATAGCGACTGTTATATCTATATAGCATTGAATATAGTTTATAGCAAAAATATAAACTATGGTTTTGAAGTCCTCTCTCTGGGTTTGATATCTTGAGAGCAATATCTGATCTAAGTAAATTATTATGGTTTCAGAAAATTTCTCGTAATTTCAAAATTGGCGCTCTAGTATTACGCCGGTCCCCAAAATTCAGTCACAATAACATAAAACTGCTATGAAATATTACATCATAATCCAACAATGAAGGTGACACAACTTAAAAGTTTGGGAAAACGTACTGATCACTGATTTAAAATCTAAATTTGATGCTTTTTCTTGCCAAACATTTCCTTAAAGTTAGCTATCACTGATGCGTGCTGGAGTAAAAATGATATAATCAAGTTACACAAAATTAACATTTTCTTGGAGATGTTAGGCCTTTGCTTCAGTTTTGTTTTAAAATTTAGCTAGAATAAAACGATATTATTATTTTTCTTTTCCTGAGCAACTTTAATTATAAAACACATCTTACGAGTAGAACTTCTTTCGTTACCTACTGACTTCAGCAAGTGAAATGGAGGGACGTGGAGCGATTCAAAACATCATTTGATCTTATCAATATGTAAAACATATGTTCATAACTTATGTTATAGAAACATCTAATAATTGGTTAAACATAATACTATCATGTTGCTTTTATCAACTACAACATTTTTTTTTAGTTTTATCAGTCTGCATTGCCTTATTTCGCAATTGGACCTTTCTAGTCTTTTTGAAAGACAGTTTCGAAAAGACTTCATCTTTAAACTGCTGAAGTTTAGGAGCTTTATTCACACACTGAACACCAACAGATCTCATCACAACTGACATTTTTGGATTCCTATCGATCTCCAACAAACCGCGTCGCTTTAATATCTTGCACAGAAGTGAGAAAAATACCTAAAAATGAAAAAAAAAAGGATAGCTACAAAAAACATAGTACCATTATATCATTACAAAAACAATACAGCCTATACGAGTACGTTGAGTTCAATTTCAAAGCAGAATTTCATATTCAAATAAATCTTCAAATCTCAAAATGTAAGAAGTAGACAAATACTCAAACCAATTTTTTACGCAAGCGGAGAAAATGTTGTTTTTTTCCTGTTCCTTGTTCTTGAGGAGTTGATTCATACGAAGAGTAATTCCATAATATTCGTTTCTGATTGATTTTAACTAAGAAAAAAGCACACAATTTAGTAGTGATTGCAAAAGCTTTTGGAAACTATGTTCGGAAGAACGTAGAGGTTCTTTTCACTGCCAGTCACAACATAACTTTTTCTCTACAAAAATAACTTTTATAGTGTTTTAACATAACTTAGAAAATAAAAACTGCTGATTAATTTATTAGAGAATGAAAATTGGAGATAGGCTTAGTGGTACTTGAAAATCACTTTTATATCTCCACAAAGTTATATCAGTCATCGGCAGCAAAATTTTTGTAAATCGGTTTTTTTCTTTTATAATTTGTAGTTACACCATCAGAAACTAATTGTTGTTGTTGTTACTAAAACCACTCGAATGACCGAGCCCGAGTAAAATTGCTGGTCGATTTAAGGCATTGAGGGACGGCTTCTGTTTTAACGAGCACCATTGAGATAGAAGTCCGAACTAGCTAAGACATCACGATATATAGAAGCACACTCTATCAGCATTTCGAAATTTAGAACGAAACCAGAAGCCTGGTTCAACTCCCCCAGAGGTACATATTAACGCGGAATTCTTTATGACCACGACACATTTAAAGTGCCCCAGTCACAATCGGTGGACACGGAGGATCTTCGACAGGCTCGCATCGAATCCGGAAACACCAAACACGAGCCTGGTACCTTACTGATCCGGTTACCTCGGGCTCAGAAATTAGTTTTAACCTTATTCTACTTCGTGAGAAAGAGGTGTAAGCTTATGATCACCCTTTTGCCTATAGACAGTAAGCGCAATGCGAGGTAGCATTTGTGTTTTGCTCAAAAGAAGTTACTTCACCCTTCATTTACTTAAAATTTTGTTTTTGACTTGTTTCGATCTCAACGGCTCATATCTGAGTCCAAGAAATTCAGTTTTGTGGTAGGCTTACCTTGAAACGTTTGTTACTTTCAATAGTTTTTATATTATGAGTAAAGCTTATTAATCAGAGAGTTATAGAGAGATGATTAAAGCTTATTATGAATCAGAACTGGTTTATGAGGGATAAGCTAATACTATTCCTCTTTATGCCAGTGAGAAGATTCAATTATAAATGTTATATGACGACTCTCCTTTTAAAAGTTCATAATACTTTTTGTCAATAGAAGCTTGTACTACATTGATTCAAGTTGTAGAGAAATTTCGAAAACCAGTAAGTTAAGTTATAGAAGTGATTTAGGAGTAAGGTTTCACTAAGTCGCAAAGTAATGACTAAACGAAATTTTTTGGAGGTTTTCATTATCCCAAGTTCTCCTCAAGTAATACCTCTCCATTTTCTTACCTAATTTTGTTTCAGTTTTTTTTTCTTTTTTTTTTAATAATAAGGAAACCTTAATGGGCAAGAAGCGGTTTATCAGCTCATTGTCTGAAAAGCATTTATTTCTTGTATTTTCTAGTCAAAATTTGTTTTTACATCAACTTATGTAACATCAAGAAAAAATGCATTGAATCTACCTTTCGACTCGGAAAATTGTTTTTAAGGGGTGAGCGGAATAAAACTTTTAATTTCTTTACAACAAAACGTTTTAACTGAAAATTGTGTATGCTTTCATATTTTTTGGAATGCATAGTGGAGCAATTACGGAAAATAAAGCGTTAGAAGCACCGTGCAATAATTGAAAAACAAACCTTTTCTACATTAATGTCTTCACAAGCACTGGTTTCTATTATTTCATAGCCATTATCTTTTGCAAACGATCTTGCGACTCTTTTGTTGACAGCTTTGGATTCCCTTTCTTCCGCTTTGTTGCCAACTGCAAGAGACAAATAAGGAAAGAAAAATATTTATCAATGCATAAAAGACAACGTTTTATACATTGGTACAGCGAACTAAGTGATTCAAAAGCAATAAACTGGGGATGTTTTTAAATTAGACGCCCGTTCTCTATAAAATAATACTATGGGAAGTAAATGCTATAAATTATGTTATATGTGGATGGATCTTAATACAAAAAAAAAAAAAAAAATTGAATTCTAAAATTTTGAATTCAAATTATGTTCTTCGAAATCACGAGTTGCGACAAGATCCTATTCATTGGAGATATTGTCTAGAAACGGCTCCTGTCCCCCCAAGCCTGCCCCTCCTCTTGGGCGGTTACGTGTGTATAGTTGCGTATGTGTAGGCTTGTGTGTCTTTGCGTAGATCTGTGTGTATGCACGTTTGCGTGTGTGTATGTGTGTGAGTGTGTATGTGTATGACATGGACGCCACCGACCAGGGGAGCAGCGGCTACCGAGAGGAGTCGCGCCTGCAGAGGACGGTGGGGTTGAAAAAGGAATCACAACATCACGGATAGTCAAATGATAACAATTAGCAATCGTGATTGCTCAAAAAAAAAATGAATTTAGAGCTAACACACTGGAGAAAAATGAAATGTACTAGAAAAAACCATTAAACAAAATAATCGTAGGCATCCTCACCGGTATTATGTTTTCATAGCTGTAATTGTAGCATATTATCCTGAAACAAACATTGCATTAAAACTTTCTCAGCTTTTTTGGTTGTAAATTTTATTTAACGGTTCTAATTTTACATAAAGGTTCACAATATTTTCTATTATTAGAAGCTTTATACTACGTAGATTCAAGTTGTAGAGAAATTTTATCAATCTTAAAACAGAGATCTCGAATTAATTTATGAGTAAGGCTTCACTAAGTAGCAAAAGACTGAAAAAGACTGACTGAAAAAGAAAACTCTTTTTGGGATTTAATTATTCCAAGTACCCTCTTCCTTTCCAAGTAATACTCCTCTATTTTCTTAATAATTTTTTTCTCAGTTTTTAATAATAATGAGGAAACAGCGTAATCTATCCCTCGCTTAAACATAACCGAGCTGCAATCAAATAACTTCAAATAAGCTTTGAGTATATCTTCATACTGGTAGCTAAATATAATTAAGAAGCCAGTGAGATACTGCTCCGCTTCGAAAATGTAAAGATAGCAACATCTCTTAATTTCAATTTTTCGATTGACACCACATTTGCGGACTTCGTTAATGTCTTCGTTAATGTTGAACATTTCAGAAATCTGGTAACCCTATTTTTGCAGTATATTCTTCCAGTGTCTTTACTTTGACTTGACTTTTTATTAAAGTTCAAAATGCAAGTTTCAGCTATGGATTCAGTTGTTCTTGCTCTGCTTTTTGCTCTGCCATAGTCCTCAAAATTACACGAAATAAATTGTATTGAATTCTTTCTCTCTTTCTCTTTTTTTGTAATGAAGACAAAAAATTTTCAAAAAAGTATTTTTTCCACATGAAAACAAGATCCTTTTTTTTAAATTTCCAATGCAGCAAGCGGTACAAGCATTATCCTTTCGCCATATAGAAACAAAAACAAGGGGGAAAATACCATCAAACAATGAAAGAAAAGGAACAGTGAACACAATGCAAAGCAAGCAAACACAAGAACGGAAAAAAATTAAGTGTTCAAAAACTAATGCATTTTCCAGAAAATATTATATCAGTGTTCTGGTGATAAAAACATTTTTGAGATCAGAAAACTAACACTTAAGAAAATAAACTCCAGAGTATGTAGGAAATTATCTTTGAAATCAATCTACTTTGAAATAAATATATAGGGGAAGACGGCCTATATTGGACCCACTAAGAACAAGAGGCTCGTGTCGCTAAATGTGAAGCAAAACAAAAATACAAAATAGGGTATCTGAAGTCAAATTTAATTAGGAACCGCCATAGATACTTGCATTTTCTGTAAATATGACGATAATTTAAAGAAAAAAAATATTTTTGACAAAGTTGCAAAAGTTCAATTAAGGAATATATGCGCCTATATTGAACCATGTGCTTCCTAAATTGGACCGTAACAGTAAATGAAAAATAACTTGCATTTGAACTGTGCGTGCAGTCTTTTTACAGGATTTGTAATAGAATTTCCTTTGCTTTAAGCTAACTTGGCGTAGTGTTGATGAGCTCACTGATAGCATTTCATACACTAAATCATGCTTTGCAAATATTGCAATACCAGTTGTTTTGGGGCGGTTTTTTGCTCTTTTTTTTTTTTTTGCGGCTTTTTCTGTTCTGTGTCTTTTTTTTTGTGGCAATGACGTTAGAACGTTTGCCAAAGTATGTTTCCTTCTTCTGCCTTCCATATATTAAGCAAAGGCAATATGTGTGCCACTTTAACAAAATCATCAATAGAATCGACGATCATAATTTCATGAGAACTAACCATTGATTCCTCGAAACTAGTATTAATTTTATCCGTACCTTGTTCTTGTGCATCTTGTACAGCTTGCACCGAACATGTAACATATTTACTTGGGTAGTCTCATCTGGAATACAAACTTCTGACTCGGTTGCTGCAAAGTCGTTGTCATTAAACACAATTGTACTAACAAGTCGAACTCTTGTTTTAGAGAATCCATTCACAGAATATTGACCGCGCTTGCAGTTTGTACATAAGAGTCACTTAACAGTTCTCTTATTTTAAATTGGTAATGGACCACATTGGATGTTCTCGCATCCACGTATCACAGATTCGATTGAAATATGTGGACAGAGGCTTGAAAAAGGCCACGTCTAAGGGCTGTAAACGATGCTTAGTGTGTGCTGGAAGAGGAAGCATTATTACACCGTTATCATTACCCAAGTTTGTAACATAGCCCCATATCATCATTCCTACAAACAGCTAAGGTTCTTTCCATTATTTTTTCCGCCTAAGAACCCCATTTCCCCTTTTATACATCTTCTAAAACCAAGACTGGTAGAAATTAACGCAACTTGTAATTAATAAAGAAATCAGCTAAAGAAAAAAAAAGGTTAACGAGGACAAGTTAAAAAAAAAAAAGGAATTTTATCTAACAAAACTAAAATTGATGCAACTAAAAAGAAAAGAAGGAAAAAAAATGAGGTTGAAGCTTCTAAGCAACTTACTTAACAAAAAACAGTTTAAATGCTTTAATAAACGTTAATTTATATTTTAAGTTATCCTAAATGCGCATTTAAATGCCAACAATAAATTATTTTCTATAAAAGAATTAAAAAATGTTTGTTTAAATTTCATGTTCTTAAACTGGACTACCGGTCCTTGTAAATAATAAAATAACCAGTAACAAGTAACGTGAACTAGCACAAATTTCTGCCAAACTGAAAAACTATACTTATCAAAACTGAAATTGAAGCTTATTGTATAAACACCTAGTTTTATGGGTGGCAGCTTCTAGAAAGAGTGCTTGAAAAAAAAAAAAAAATCAAAATGCATTTCCTGAATCAGTGTTAAAATATACTCAAAATAATCCTAACTACTGAATTAAGTTACACTAATCACTGATTTTATAATGTGATAAGTAAAAAGGCTTGCTTAATTACATACTCTTAAATTGAACCACCGGTCCGATATAGGAAAATATTTTCGGTCCAATAAAGGAAAACACGCCATTTTTTATTCTTTAATGTATACCTTGTCAACAAGTTTTTCAATCGTGCATGTAAATACATTGCTGTAATCCACAATAAATACTGTTTAAAATACTAAAAAAGCAATTTTCTCAGTTCGCAAATTTTAGTATTATTCTATTAGGTACAAGTTCTCAAAATAAGATCGAACAAGTTTTCAACACAAATCACATCGTAACTCAAGCTATGCAGATCGAAATGAGACGAAACTTTATCCTCAAAAGTTTCAGACACAAATCTTCGTATTTTCACCGGTAGAGTGTAACACAGAACTCTACACTAGATTATAAGCCCCCGGTCCAATTTAAGCAGTGGTTCAATATAGGCGGTTTTCCCCTACCTTTGCGATGTAAATTCTAATGAAAAACGCTTTAACGCACAAAATTAGCAGATTACTGCATACACGTATTTCAGCGCTGCAAGGAACTCTTTTTTCAAAACTCAAAACTCACCACTTTCCATTGAAAAAGGAGATTCCGAAAAACGTGTATGCAGTAATCTGCTAATTTTGTGCGTTTAAACGTTGTTCATTACTTTAAACTACTACTTTGAAGTTAAATAAAAGGAAATCTATCATATGTGAGCATTTTCCTTACTGAATATTAATTATCTTGATTAAATGGAAAAACCAACGTGAATAAAGCACAAATTACCGCAGAAATACAAGATATAGCTATTTCAAGGCTACAACGGAGCCTCGTCTTCACTGCAAACCAGCACACAACCAGAAAGTCGTGGGAGAACTGAACGTCAACCACGTGGACACCGGTATTTATTCAAAAAAGGTCAACCAATAGGAATTCACGACAGGAAACGACAACCAACCAATCAGCGAAATGCACGTCCCCCCCCATGGCGCGCAGCAAGGGCAGGGACAACCAATCAGAAGCCTGGAAACAAAAAGAGGTGAAGAAAACGAACAACCCGAAGAAGCAAATTACAAAAACTGCTTCCAAATATCAGGAAAAAATGGAGTGCTGGAAAAATCATTGACTAGAGAATGAGATTTTTTCTAAATATAGTAAGCTTCCCAAAAATCGAGGTTATAGACCGAAGAACATTTACAAATAATTCTGGCAGATGAAAAATCAAAACAGTGGCCAGAAGTCTAACAATGCTGAGCGATGGGAAAACGAGCAAGTTCTTTATATGTTTAACATAATTTTCATGCTCTTTCAGACGGTGCTTGAGAGCACGTTTAGTCTTACCAGCATAACCAAGACCACACCTGCAGGAAATATTATAAATGCCCCAGTTGCTATAGCAATCAATAGGGTGTTTTTTGCACTGATGAAAAGGCTCCATTGTGGTCTTAATAGCTATATACTGTATGTCTGTGTTAATTTGTGCTTTATTCACGTTGGTTTTTCCATTTAATCATATTGTAGTGCAAAGCTTATTTGATCTTTTTTCATTTATTAATTATCGTGTTTGGCTCTTCGAAATTGTTATTATTATTATTATTAATATAATAATAATCATTATTATTACTGTTGTTGTTGTATTAGTATTACTGTTATTATTATTACTATCTTTATGGTTAATACTAGTATTATTATTATTAATCTTACTGTTATTGTTGGTATCATTATTATTACCGTGATTGTTATTATTATTGTCATTGTTATTATTATTATTATTATTTTATTATCGTTAGTAGTAGTAAAATTATTATTATTGCTGAAATACTAAACCCTCAAAACCACTGCTGCCTATATTTTGCTATAGTATGTTCAACTTAAATGTGTAAAAGTCAAGCGTGATATATACAAGTTTAAATTTTTTCTGAGAACATACGGTTTTTATCGCAAAACTTAAAAAAATAAAACATTTTACCAATTAAAACCGACACTTCATCTCCACAGTACAGTTTAATTTCATCAATCCAACTTGTTAAAGAGTTGAAAGTTTGAAAACGTGTAACATCATATACTAAGCAGATCCCTTCCACATCTCTGTAATAACTGTGACGGAAAAATAAATTCAAATGTTAGTTCACAGCATGAAAATACAATAGTGAGTATTTTAAATGAAAAATATTTTGAGTCCTTATACACACTCGCAGAAATGGAAAACCTTAAGGTTTTAACTTTAAACAAAACTCATTCGCAACAGTTCTAACTCATTTAGCAATGGTAGTATTAGTTAAAGTTTCTTTAAAAAATAATCAGTTTGCTGCTTCATTCGTCAATGATAATTGCTCAAAATAAACCAAAACTGTGTTTTAAAATTTTTTGGAAAAACTTCTTCATGTTTTGGCATAAAAGTTTCGACAAGCATTAAACTCTAAAACAGTTTTATTAATTTTATAAAGTACTAGGGAGCTCCATTCGCCGCCTGTTTTTCCAGACGAATAAAGTAAAGGGGAGGCACACAAATTTACCCAAAGAAAAAAAAGAAGAGCGAAATCTTACGTGCGCGTCAAGCATCTGTATTTTTCCAATCCAGCTGTGTCAAAAAGCACCAATTGGACAAGAAAATCATCAACTTCTACGTAAACCACTTCCACATCGATATTGACAGTACATTCCTCAAGTTCTGAGAAAAAATATAATGATAAAGCATCATAAAATGTTAACTTTGGTTTATATACAATTCAAGTTTTCTTATCAACCTATACTGACTCGTAAAACTAATGTTACAATAACGCATTTTTGTTTCCTTTTCTAGAAAAAACTAAACTTGGAACATGTTTTGATACATGCAATTTTGATTGGCATAATTTTTAGTAAAAATTGCGTGCAAGTGCTTTAGAAGTACAGGAAATTCAGCTTGAACTTTCGTGTCCTTTCATAAAACTGAAAAGTTGAGTTTTTTTTTTTTTTGCAAATGTATCAGTGAGAAGTAAAGTGATGTAAGTCGACCTTTTCAAATTTTGAGTAAAACGCGTTTAAAATTGCGGTCCTACGTAGGCTTTCATTGAAAAATTACCATAAATTCATTTAAAATGTAAATGTTTCATACATTATTAATAAAGAGGTATAATAGTGATATAACTTAAAAACGCTATTAAAAATGAAATACTCTATTCGATGTTTGTATTGAATTTTTCTTATCACAACCTTTTTAATAATAATTACTGAACGGGAATAATTCTTAACGAAACTTACGATAAGTTCCAGAGGTGAATCGTTTTATCAGACTAGTTTTGCCCACAGCTGAAAAGAAAGAAAAATTTAAGTGACCAATGGGGGAAAATCGTAGAATGTACAGCACAAATCTCATCTTAGTCATTCGAATTAAAAAGCTATTCAATAAAAATAGTCTAGAATAAAAATAAAATTTTACGACTGGACTAGAAAGACTAGAAAAGTTATTTTCATTGCCGTTTCAATTGTCATTAAGGTAATAATTTAAAAACATCATTTGAACGAAATGGTGTTTCCTCTCAAATCGGCTCACAATGAAATAATTTGATCTAGCAAAGAAGCTTTGTTGTTTTATTTTTGAAGCTCAGTAAAAGTAAAAACTTGTGGTACTAAATAGGTCAGGCGCACTATAACAAACAAGAACCATGCATAAAACATACCGAACGCAGGACTGATGTGCCAAATGCACGCGTACAGAGCTGAAGACTGAAAGATGCGGAACAGGTAAAAAAGATAACACACAGCGATGAATTATTACACAAATATGATTTCACACAACATTTCAGTTTCTAAAAAAGGTTGATTCAGTTGTTCACAGTTACGTGCTCTGCAGCAGGCTCTGTAGCAGGTCCGGCATATCATTGGCGTCGTAAAATATATTTTTTGGAGGGAGGGGGGAGTGAAGTCAAATTTAACACTGCTAATTTCAAGTTGCTTCCAAAAAAAAAAAAAAAAAACAATATATATAAATAATATAAATAATTATTTCTCAGGTATGTTTTCTTGTTCAATTTTCCTCCAAGGCTCTCGGGGAGGGTAGTAAGTTATTGGGACCTTCCCTCTTGCTAAACAGAAAGGGCCTTGTGAACTTAGGAACCGGTCCTCCCCTTGAGAAAGTGTCGGTCCCTGGTTCATCTTTTTTCATTTTGATGTTCTTGCTTTTTGTGTCTTCAATTTTATTTAGATTGTTTATTCATGAATATGTTTGTACTGTTTTTGTTTCTAGCAGCTTTGTGCTTTCATTACAATACACTTTAGTATTTATTCTTTCATCTTTTTCAATGTTTTTGAATTTATATTTAAAATATGTTCTTAAAATGTATCTCGTGTTGTATAGGTGTATATATATATATATATATATATATATATATATATATATATATATATATATATATATATATATATATATATATATATATATATATATATATATATATATATATATATATATATATATATATATATCTGTGTGTGATAAAAATGAATTAATATTATCATATTTAACACTGAAGCCTCTTGATTAGCATATTATTCATAACGCAAACCGAACAAACCATTTCCACCAATGTAAGATACTTTTCCTAGCCAGCACGTGTGATAAAAATAACTATGTTTTATTTTCGTGTTGCAAAGACATTTTAATGAAGCTTTAATGCAAAAAAACATGATTTTATCGTTTTTGTGTATTTTGAGCTTAGTTATTTTATTTTATTTTATTTATTTTATTTTAAACCAATGATACCTTCGTACCTGCCATTTCTAGCTTAACCGGTGAAGGGTGTACCGTGGTGGTTGAGGGGGAGGGAAGGAAACTGAAGGGAAAACTCTTGAAATACATATACATATCGTACATACACACATACCTATACACACATATATACATATATATATATATATACATACATATACATACATACATATACATATACACACACACATATATATATATATATATATATATATTATATATATATATATATATATATATATATATATATATATATATATATATATATATATATATATATATATATATATATATATATATATATATATATATATACATACATATACGCATATACATAGAAAACACACACACACACACATATATATATATATATATATAAGGGGGAAAAGGCTTGAAAAAGTTAATAGGCTCGAGGTGCTATACTGGAACCGAGTTACTAGGAATAAATGACAGAGAATGCTGTTACATATATATCCTCGTATAAAATAAAATAAAAATATTAAATAAAAAGTAAATATACAAAAATACTTATAGTGAAAAGACTCTTGGTTAAAAGGTTGTATACATCCAAGTTGAAATGCCTGGTAACGACCCACTGTAAACATCCCCAGTAACAACATTTTCGAAAAAAAAAAAGAGGAAGAAACGGCTTAGTGAATCCTAATACGCGTATCTGTTTCTTCCTCCGATGTTTACAGAAAAGGATGAGAAGAGCCAAAAATCGGCTTTCATTTTGGAAATTAAGTACAAAAACAGGAATAATATAATATAATAGGGACGAAAAGAGTTACATTAAAAGGCATATTATGTAAAAGAGCAAACCGGTTGTAGCAAGAGTACTCGAGATACTACGACGGGCTTTCTCTTTTTCTCCCTTTTCTTTGAAATATAATAGTAATAACAGTAATAAAGTAAAATATATACATTATATATACAAAATTTAAAAAAAATAGAGGTTAATAATAGGATACCCTAGCTAGAGTGCTTGATAGCACGCATTTTTGAGACACACAATCATGTAAAGCAATGAAAAGGAAATGTCTTAGTGGGTTCAGCTTGAACAGAAACGCAAGTCCACATCCTTTACCAAAATACACCTGGAAGAGTTGAAAACAGACTGGAAAATCAGCTAACTTCTTGGAACTCGTAGTTGCGGGTAGTCAGTTTGCTAATTAAATTATGGATGGAATTTGAACCAGATGGGTGCGAAAGAGAGCTTGACGAATATTGTCGGGTATTGTGATACTATTGTTCAGCTTTAGGTGAAATTGAGATGTCAGAGGGAAGGAGTAAAGATAATGATCTGGAGTACCTATGAGACCACATGCACAGTTGGGAGATGGAATTATTTTGAATCGAGAGAGGTATGCTGGAAAGGGCCCATGCCCAGTTACAAAGAGGGTGTCAGATCTGTTCTTGATCCTGGTTTTTAAAGAAGGGTTTGGGAAGATGGCGTGTACCCTTCTGCCTGTTGTTTCACTTTGCCAACGTGTGTTCCAACTATCTTTTAGATGTTCTAGTAATTTTTGTTTTATGAAGGATTTTGGCACTGGCATATTTAGAATAATGGGAGCACATGGGTTGTTTGCTGCTTGTTTGGCTAAGAAGTCTGCCGCTTCATTCCCCACCTGTCCTGCGTGACCCTTAATCCAACTTAATGAGATATCATTCTGGCCTCTGAGTATTTTTGAATTTCTCTTACTAGGGGGTTTCGATGTATGGGGTTCAGCAGTGCTTCCAAGCAGGAGAGACTATCAGAGTATAGATCTGCGGCGGAAGAAGGGTGATTTGTTTGCAGATATGACAAGCCTTGAAAAATAGCCATAAGCTCTGCCTGGAATACTGTGTTTGAAGGATTGAGTCTTGCGGACCAGTTATGGATGCGGATCCCATCCCGTAGCACAGCATAGCCTGCTCCTACTTCACACTTTGTTTTGGAGACATCCGTGTATATCTCCAAATTCTGCAGTGAGGGAGTTTTTCCTTTCAAGCATATCTTGGGAAGGGTACACTGGATGCTTGGATGGCTATCCCACTTCTAGGCAGTTTCTTCTAAGTCGATAGGGCTGAAATTGTGGCCAGGAATTCGAATCGATTTGCTTGGGAGGGAAATTTTTGACATTAGAGCTTTTGACTTGATCGTCAGGTCTATTGGAGGGACTCCAGCGATAACATGGAGTGCAGCGTGGGAGGTTGTGCAGTATGCTCCAGTCACTGTTAGGAGAAGAAGTCTTTGTATTGTTTGTATCTTCTTTAACGCTCTGCAGTGCATCCAATTCGTCCAGACTGCCGATCCGTACAGAATTGAAGATTCTACAACATTTAAATAGATCAGCTTCCGTTGTTATTTGTTCATGCCCCAAGTGGGGCCAGCAAGACGTTGTAGAAGTGCTCTCTTCCTCAGTGCTCTCTTTTTTAAAAATTCAGCGTGTGGCACAAAAGACAGATTTTTGTCAACGATGATTCCTAAGTATTTGACTTCGTCCGCACGTTTTATAAAAATTTTTTTCCAAATTTTAGACTAGGTTTTTTCACTAAATTCCTTGGTTTATTGAAAATAACTGCTCTTGTTTTGCCCTCCGATGCCTTTAAGCGATGTTCAGTCAGCCATACGTGGAGAATTTGAAGAGATTCTCTAGCTGAGTTTGTAATTGAGCTGTTGTTGAACCGTGTACAACGAAGGCTAAGTCATCTGCAAAAGCCTGAACAAAAATGTGATCCGGCCATGGTTTTGCAAGTAAAGATGATATAACCAAATTCCATAGTTGTGGGCCACTGCAGGAGCCCTGCGGGCATCCCTTAAACTGTGAGGTAGAAAGGACTTCGTTTTGGGTTATCAAGGTAGTTTTTCTATTATTCAGGAAGCTGCTGCAAAGATTATAGACGCCCTTTTCGCATTCAGTTGCTGCTAGAGAAGACGAAATATCTCGCCACTGCGAATTTTCAAAGGCTGATTTTATGTCTATGGAGATAAAAATGGTTAAGAAACCGGAATTTATCCTCTGGTCTATTTCTGTTAAAAGGGAATGAAGTGCATGTTCAGTTGAAATTCTTGGTGTGAATCCGAATTGAAGGGGATGTAAAAGATTGTTAACCGAAAGAAAGCTTTGAAGTCTGTTAACAATGAGCTTTTCCAGGATTTTTGACAGAGTTGGAAGTAGCACTATAGGACGATATGAATAGAATGACGTCAGCGGTTTAGAATGTTTGTGAAAAAGAATTAAGACTCCTTCTTTAAGGCAAGTTGGGAAAAAACCCAGTCTGTAACACTTGTTCATGAAGCTTAAAAGAAAATTTGGGTGAAATTCGAAGAAATATTTCCAAATGTAGTTGTCCAATCCGTCTCTTCCGGGAGCTTTTTTCAATGAAACGTTTTTCATGACGAAGCTGAGTTCTGAGGAGGTAAAATCTGCATTTTTTACAGAGTAAGAGTAAGTGGATACATGGTTATCAGTGGCTGTGGGAAAATCTAGTGGATAAAAATGATGTAGGAGTTTAGTGTAAAAAGTTTTAGCGTCGTCATCGGTTGCCGTTCTTTCGTAAAGAAGAGAAGGGTGCACAGTGTTTCCAAACGCAACTTTGTACGGCTTGGAATAAGTGGAGCTAGAGGCTGAGCAAAATTTTCTCCAGGAGGCTCTTTTGGCTGTTCGGATGTGTTTTTTATACAAGGTAAGTTCCCTCTTATAGGAAATGTAGAAGCTTTGACGAGTGTCTGTCGCTTTGCATCGCTGGTACCGTCGTCTTTTGGAGAGCACTAGCTTCTTATGCTTTGATAGGTTATGGTCCCACCAAGAAAGGGAAGGTTTGGGAGAGTGAAACATTAATTTGAAGGACTGGAGTGCACATGATTGTAATATTCTAATAAATGATTCAGTGAAAATTTCTAAAGAGGCACAGTCATTGATAGGTGGGAGATTGGTGAAAAAAGAGGGTATTTGCGCTTTAATTTTTCGCTTGAATTTTTCTGGATTATACTTTGATGTAAAGCGGATAAAGCGGTGGAATGTCAATGGTGCTGAGAGATTCAATTGAATGTACTTATGGTCGCTGAGTGATTCATCGGCCAGAACTTCCCAGGTAAGCGTCAATGGCAAATTCCTAATAATAGTTATATCTGGCCAGCCTTCTGCTTTGTCTTTGGTGTAAGTGGGAGGAGCATTAGATGTATTAGCAATGCTTAGATTATGCGAAGAAATAGAATCTAAAAGTTCTCGGCCTCTAGAGTCTTCATTCCTGTAACCCCAGACTCGGCTGTGCGCGTTTAAGTCTGCTGCTATAATAATTGGAGTAAGAGCTACTTTCTGTAGGAGATCACTCAGAGGAGTAAGTAACAATGAAATATTTTCATTAGGTGAAGCTATGCAGAGATAGTAGTAGTTGTCGAGTTATTAATGCTGAGTTTTAGGGCTATAAAGTCCATGCCAACTTGTGTGACAAAGGAGGAAGGCAAGAAGGAGGGGAACACGATTGCTGCTCTGGAGCTGTCTATCACGGTTTGCGTCCAACTCCCTGGAATGCCTGCCACTGCTCCGTGTAATGCATACGGTTCCTGAAGGGCGAACAGTCCTATGTCGTGCTCTTTTGCCAAAAGCTCTAGAACTGACATGGCTGCGTAGCTACGGTGCAAATTTATTTGTATAATTTTAAAGTTGTTTACAACAGAAGAGCAAACATCATTGGCCTGAGTAGATACTGAATACATAACTAAGCTGTAGAAAAATAATGAGAGGAGATGAAATGGGATATTGCCTAAGATTCGTATTGGGTTATCATTCGGATTGTTTCAACTTTTTGCTTGTAAACTGAACAATTTGTATCATTAGCTGAGTGATCAGTGGGAAAATTAGCTTTGTAGACGTTGTTTGCCTTATGACAATTGCTGCACATCAGATGTTGACTATTGCAGTCACTGCCGTGATGGTTTTTTGCACAGTTTGGGCATGATGTTTTTCCCGTTTGACAGTTTTTTGTTATGTGGCCAAATTCTTGGTACTTGTAGCATCTTGTTATGCTCAGAAATTTTTTAATAGGGTGCATTTTCCAACCGAGACTCAAAGAACGACCTGAGATGAACTTGTGAAACGCTGAAGGTTGACATTGAACGACCCAATTTATCTTTCCTTTACGTCCTGTTAGACGAAACTGAATTTCAAAGTCTTCGTTTCCAAGGTCATATTCCGTTTGAATTGCTCTTGTTAATTCTTCTTTGGAAGCCTCTGTGTGCATTCCGTAGACAATTATCCTGGGCAATCTCCGACTCGGGATCCGAGTAATTATTTTTTCAGCGAGATACTTGTTAGAGTTGAGGGAAGTTAAGAGCTTAGAATGTTGCTCTTTGTTTGCAACGTCTACTGCTAGACCTCCGTTCCTTATAAATCTGGTCCGTTTAATACTAAGGCCATATTCAGAAGGATCGTGATTGGACGTCAATAAATTCATAAGGTCATGTGAGCTGATTTTTTCCTCAGTTGGGTACAAAAGAACTGTGTGCTTAGAATGGGCGGTTTCAGGTGAACTCCTCTGAAGGTATTCTGCATAGCTTGGCTCCTTAGAAGAGACTTGGTGAGTAACACATGGAGCATTGGAACCGTGTATGTAGTTTACTATTGTAGGAAGATCGAAAGTTGACGTATTTGCGTCTTTGATAGCAGGAGTTTTGTCATTTGACAGCTTAAAGGTTTCTGTTGTCATCGTGGAGGCATCGGTATGCGCTTGTGAAGGATGTGACTTGTCGTACTTATCCATTCTCTTGCGTAGGACTTCTACAATGGAAGTAGCTATTTTTCTCAGATCTTCGGGGAAAAAATTCTTTGTTCTTCTGCCTGCAGGTGTCCCCATCATCATCTGATGGAGACATTTCAGAAGTTGCAGAAAAGAGTGTTCCGCTGTAGGAAAATCTAAGGAAGGCTTAGTGGAATCAGAGAAGAGCTCTGATAAAGCAATAGGTTGGGCGAGAGTGTCTTGTAACATAGGAAGAACGTTTCTCGAGGAAGCTAAAATAGGTGATAAAGTTCTATTTAATTTAACCTTTCCTAAAGAAGTATAATTGGACTTGATTGGGGTCAATTTGGGCATAGCGGAGAACAAATTTTATAACCAACAGAATATCACTGTTTTTACTGTAGCGAGGGAAAAAACCGCAGGGAGCGCTGTCAACGTCAACAATAGAGGGGTCGCAATGAAAGGTGGAATTCAACGATCCCTTATCTGATGAGTGAAGAGGGAAAGATTCGTTGCGATGCGCTTCGGGGGTGGTGGGGGATGAGAAAACGTTACTCTGCTATAGCCTTAGGAAGGATAACGCTACGACTTCTGAAAACTTTCAAGAGGGTGGCGAAAACTAGCTGCAGCTGTGTGCGAAACTATGCTTGGAGATAGTAGGCTTAGCAAAGAGGAAACGCTGGCAAACCGTTTGCTTAGTTAGGCCTAGGTGCATGGAACGTTTATGGCCTGTTATGCTGGCTGAAATCAAAAATTTTCAAAATTTTTCTCACCAAAACGATGTATCCGTCGAACACCTCCAAAGATCTCAGAAACTTCACAGATTGCGGCACAAAATCGGTTAAATATAACAAAAAAGCAGGAGTTCTTCCGATACGCGTCTGCACTCGCTGGTGCCCTGAGTGGGAATCTTTGAGCTTAGTTAGCCAACTGAAGCATAATATTGATCCATTTCGAAATTATTGTTCAATAAACGTAGTTTTAGACAATTTTTGGTGATGTCTGGGAGAACTTCTCAGAAAAGAGATTCGGGGGGCATCAGGATGACGGATCTGCTTGCGAGGTAGTTAAGCTAATAACTAGCACCGCTTCAGCAGCTTCTTTGTAAAGTACATTCTTTGCTTCTTAGATTTCATTGTAGACATTTGCTTTCTTTTTGTGCTATTGAAGTTCATTTTGATAATAAATTATGTGTTATACGTGCATTATAGTCTTTTTTTTTTTGGAATTAAAACAGTAATAAGTTTCCCCAAAACAACGGATTTTATCTTAACAAATTCCATTTTTTGTGGGGGTTCGACTCTCAACTATTGGGGGGGGGGACGAACCCTCGGACCCCCCTGCCCGCGACGCCCATGCGGTATATCAACCTCCGGTATTTGGAGAGGACGCTATGTGAGTTGTGGTAGGGATAAATTGGTGCAGGTGGTACCAATTAATACCGGAATACGTGCCATTGCCTGCCATTGCCGCAGTTGCATTGAGGTGACGCGGTGAGCAACGCCTAGTTCGTAGAGGAGTATTTTCATAATGGAAGTTTTATTTAATTGCTTATAATCTGAACGCATTTCACTGTTGATTCCAACTTGGTCCGGCGTGATCCTGCTTGGCTCGAAAAAACTATTCGTGCTGTGTAGATTACTGTGGGGTCATTCCATGTCAAGTGATTCAAAATTAGTGAAATTTTTTCACTCACATTTTTGTATATCTTTGAAATTTGGCTCATCGAGTGTACCCTTCTAGATAATCAAATGTCCAAATTTTTAGATTTTTATCTCTTTTATTTTTTTTTTATTTATGAGACTGACTTTTTGGAAAAACCCTCTTTTTTTCATGGATACTAGAACATCAAATAAACGATAACTCAGCATCAAATATAGATAGAAAGACTTTGTGAAAAGCATTTTAAACTACATTAGTTGCTGTTTAATATGATGTGCAACATGACTAATTTCATAAAAAATTTCATTTTTGAAAAATTTAATTTAAATTTAAAATTTAAATTTCTTGAAAAACATATAATGATTTTTTTTTAATTCTCAAAAATTCTTGTATATTTTATCTTGGTTTGTGCAAAATTTCAAGTTAGAATCTCAGTGGGATCTTTTTTTTACGAATTTTTGAATAAAATTTGACTTAAGAAATAATGTTATTTTTCAGATTCTATTTAGTTAAATGTGTGGTTCTCTTACTGGTGATGATCTAGTGAGTAGTAAGTAAACATAACTATGCTTGAAATGAGCTGACATGAACTTGTACATTATTAAGTGCCCCCCTCCCGACACCACTAATTGTTAACCTTTTTTGTTTTTAACTGTTTTCAAAATGTAAAAAAAAAAAAAAAAAGTAAACTTTTTAAAAGGTAGTAAATGTTTTTCTTTTAAACAGGACGAAGCATACTCTCCTCCCGTTCCCACCCAAACAAACATACTGATTACTTTTAGCCCCCCCCCCTTTTTTTCAGACCAAGTGTTTGTTTTTCTATTCTAACTTCACAAAGTGCACTTGATTAATTCAATATCTAACAAGGAAAGTTATGATTCATTTCATCCCCTACCCGAGCACCAACCTTCAATTTTGGAGGGGGGAAAAAAGTGATTTGCCCCTAGATCATAGCCTTGTTGTTTTAATGTCTTTCCATTATTTTCGCATAAAACTGCAAATAAATCAAGGTATCTGATCACGTGTCTGTCACCACATAACTGTCTTTCTACAATACTGGAGTGCAGCTGTTTTTTTTCTTTTTTCTTTATTGCTTGTTTTCTTTTTGATTTCTGCTGCAAAGGAGAGTAATGCAACGAGATCTATCTATATTTATATTAAAAGCAGTTGTAGATCAAACAAACTTTGCTCTTTTGAGCATACCCTTCCATGTCGTTAAGATTCATTCAAGATTGCTCCCTCCTCACTCTATCGTCCCAAAGTTGCAAATGAGTGTGGCTCTATTCAGTGATGTTCCCATCAATTTTTCTGAGGGTAACTCCTAGTAATCCATTATACACAATATGTGTATGCGATCATATACACAATATGTCTAAAAAATGTTTGAGTGTATACGGCGTATATGGAGTGCATCTCTGGTTCTATTTACCTGTTACAGTTTTCCCTACTTTTAGTGTTTATACTTTTAGTGTTTAGTGTTTTAGTACAGTAGTGTTATAGTGTTGGCCTCCACTTTGTTTATGATTCCCCCTCTACGTTTATAAGCCTCAGTCACTACTGATGTTTTGCAGCGTTTGTTATGGGTACCAGCTTTTTTTTTTTGAAAACAATATTGAAAAAAAAAAAAAAAAAATGGTGGTGTGGTAGGGGGAGGGGAGGGGGGATTCTGACCAATCTACAAGTTTATGCCAGCTAATTTCAAGCATAGTCATGTTTACTTACTACTCACTAGACAAACGCCAGAAAAAGAACTAAATAGAATCTGAAAAATAACATTATTTCTTAAATCAAATTTTGTTTAAAAATTCATAAAAATATGATCCTAACTTGAAATTTTGCACAAACCCAGATAAAATACATAAGAATTTTTGAGAATTAAAAAAAAATCATTATATGTTTTCTTAGAAATTTAAGTTTTAAATTTAAATTTAATTTTTCAAAAATGAAATTTTTTATGAAATTAGTCATGTTACAAATCATATAAAGCCGCATCTGATGTACTTTGAAATTCTTTTTACCAAATCTTTCTACCTATTTTTGGTACTGAGTTATCGTCCATTTTATGTACAAGTATCCATGAAAAAAAAGGGGTTTTCTAAAATTAAAAGTCGCATAAATAAAAAAAATAAAAGAGATAAAAATCTAAAAATTTGAATTTCTGATTACCTGGAAGGATGCAATCGATGAGTCAAATTTCAAAGAAATACAAAAATGTAATGAATATAAAAACTTTGGATCACTTGACATGGAATGACCCTGTGTTGGATTTCTCTTACACTCCTATCAGACCAGTAGCTGTATACCTAGTTCGCTAACGGTTTGGTTGTTCTCACACTCTCCACATTTTCCAATGTTGTTAAGGTTTGTGGTCGACCAGGCATTTTTGTTTTCGGAGCAGTACCTTTGGCTTTAAAGTTTCATAACCAAAATTGAAAAATAGCTCTCATATCTGACGAAAGGTTATATCGATCAAAGCAGTTACCGAATTCGAAGTACTAGCCCAGTTGTGATTAAGAACCATCCTAACAAATATACTGCCATGAACAGGTAAAGAGCAGAAACTAAAAACATTTCCTTTTTCCTTTTTTTGGATTTTTGTCATCTATTGCATGTTCGCTTTTCTGTACGAGCTTGCTCATTTGGTTTTCGCAGAAAAAAAGCACGAAAATAGAAGTTTTTTTTAAAAAAAAGTAAAAAAGTCCATCATTTCCTTATTGTTAGCATTGAGTCCAAAATGCGTTTCTTCAAAGGTCTCGAATATTTATTTCTGTAGATACTGCCGTTTACTTGTCCACGAATCCTCCACAACATACGCCGATGCTCGAAGCGCCATGTCATTGATGCTTCTGCTAATGGCACATATACTGCTCTCGATCGATACTACCTCCACCACCGTATCCCCACCACAACTCACACTATGCCCTCTCTAAATACGAGAACTGGAGATACTGGATCTTGCACGTGCACAGCAGTAACAACTCACAGATTCTCATAAGAATGAGCCGTTCTCAAATGCTTTCATCGGTCATTGCATTTGTCGTTGCGACGCACAGTGGTTCAAAATGATAAAAAAGCGGAAAAAAATTCAATAACCTTGTATGTTCTCAAAAAATGCTTTGGAAAATTGTTAAAATTGTTGCATGGTAATATTTATCTTCATGCTTGCTGATCGTCTTCACTGCGAAACCCCGATTTTACGTCCCTCGAATCTACGTTATCCCCACATTTTACGTTTTTTGTCATCTAGTCCCAGTTTTTCCGTACACTAATAATATTAATTTAACCCGGATGAAAAGTTTGTTATTTATGAATTTCCCGCATTTTACGTTTTCCTTGGCAGTTAAAAAAAAAGAAAAAATGTTTTAAAATTAAGAAAAGTGTTTCCATGTGTGCATTTTTAAACATAATCCACTCTGTTGAAAGTTAATCCATGAAAACAGAAACGTTTCTGCTCCATCCGTAGCTGACCTTATGGACTTTTCGACCTCCAATGAAGATGAACAAGAAGAGGAAACACAACTCGTCTCTTATTTCAATACTGCATTTAATAGTTTAATAATAGTGAAAAACTATTTTCTTTATCATAAAGACCAGGAAAAAACTTTGCAAAGTGTTCCAATCCTGGAGGATGCTGTATTTACTTTGGATTCAATATCTCATTATTACTGACTATTTTCAACCTAAACGCCTGAATTCGTAACTTAATGTGTTAGAATATCTAAACTAATTATGTTTGATTCAGGCCTCTGAGAAACGTGAAATCGGGTTTTCTCTGCAGTTCAAATTCATTTCTTTTTTAGTGAAAAATATAAATTAAATCAGTAATATGCCTCACGCAAGAGTTATTTATTGCAATTGATACCCTCGAACAATATTTTCTGGCAATGTTGACAAACTGAGAACAGCTTTATACTAGAATGATTTCGAAAGGAAATCGAAATTTCAAACGCTTAATGATTTTCTACTTTCATTGTTTCATGGACAGAATGGTTATTTAACTTTTTATATAGAATTCTGTATGAGTTTTAAAAAATTCTTTCTCATATGTATCTTCTTTAAAGCCAAACGGGCCCAAAAATTGTTATTTTCAAGTTACTACTTCATTGCATGTAGAATAATGCTCCGCATTAAGCCATAGCAACGTAAGTCTATTTTTTTTTAAATCCTCTATATTTATTGATCAATGTTTCAAAAGCTCCAACAGTAAACAAACGTTTTTAGGCTCTCCTGCAAAGTAGTGAAACTATGTCATACGTTAGTCTGGTGCATGTCAAATTTGATGACTAATTTCTTTGATAAAAAAGCAATTTACCCCCAACACATCGTTACGAGTTATTTCATAACTTACTATATTGGTATTCGTAAATAGCGAAGATCAAACAAAAACATCTGCCACGACTGCAGTCGCAGGTGGTCGCAGCTAAAATGTTGTTGTTTATTTACAGGAAGGATTAAACTATTGATATATGTACATTTTAGCGCACCGGAAGCCGCCGATAAAAGTATATATCACGATACTTTTCATTATATTTTAAAGAAAATAATGTTTTTTTATTTCAAGTAGTTTTCAATTTTAATGAATTTTGAATTTTTAATTTCGATGTAATATGTATCCTAGAAGTGTGAAAAACCAATCAGAAATGACTTTTATTAAATTTTAGTCCTCCTTATTGAACGAATGAATTAAAACTGAAGTATAAGGCGTATGTCCGAAAAAAGTAAAAACATAATAGTTCAACAATCTCGGCTTATTTTTGTAAAAACGATTTTTTTTTCAAAAAACTCCCATGGAGTAAGTTATTACAACTCAAGGGCTAAGTAATTACGGCATGAAATATTTTTTATCTTAAAACTTAAAAATGGCTATTTTTTCCGCCCTTGAACCACTGTGCTAGTCGGTGCTACAGGTCAAAACTTTAAAATGTTGTGCGGCAGCTTTAAATCTTTCTTATGAGCTAAAATGTTGTGAAAATCCTCTTCGTGTCTAAAAATATGCTCAAAATGTGTCATTTATTTTGCATCCCTTAATCTCTGGCTTTGTGTGCATGAAGAGCGTTAGCAAAACGTTTGTAACGATATGCTCATAATATGGTTCATGTTTGCCCCCACATTTCTACTAATATTATCTTATGCACATTTTGCATAATCATTGCAGATCTAAAATGAAATAATATGAAACAGATTCAATATTTTATTAAATGGTTCAGTTAAACTATTATTTGAAAATTTAAGGTTTTGGGTGTGCATCTGTAGTACCTTTTCGTAAAATGTTGTTCCATTAACATTGTGGCTCTAAATCATGCGAAACTGTTCAGTAGTGTTTCATTGTCTCCTGAAATTCGACCCATTTCATTTTATATCCTAGTTTTACAAAAATTTTCACCAAATAAGTTTTGAGTTTCATAGTTATTAGTTGCTTAAACTAATTAATATAAAAAATAATTTTTCTTTTGAGAGCTTTTTTTAAAAAGCGTCTAGCTGAGGATAATATGATAGCTTTCGACTTGGAAAGAAAAATCGGAATCACTCACTTGAATCTCCAATGAGTATAACGTTAACACTCACGACGTCCTCTTCTGTGTATCCAGTTTGAAGCATTTCCATTTTTAGAATGAAAGCTTTATCAGTGCTAGGGAACCTTATCTTGGATGTTTAGATAGTCATACTTTTGATTTATCTTAGCGCGTAAATTCCCAGATCATTTTGCTTTATTACGCGTTTCGACTGAATTAAACTCTTTAAGAGTCATTTTTTTTTTTAAGCTGCACACTTTTAATAGTTGATGTCTTCAATTTTCGTAAAAATTTCAGGATTTGTTAGTGGTGCTGTGATAAGAAAAAGTGAAGTTTCTTTCTTTTTTTTTTAACTGATTTGTTTGTCCTTAAGTAGGGATCAAAGTTTAGGGTCGTGAGAAAAAAGAGCCAAATATATTATTGAATTGTTCCAAAAGCAATGAGTGAACCGAGCCAAATCCTTTAAATAAGGTTACTACTTGATACTAGGTACATTCTAGTAAAAATATTTTGGTGACTCACTCATGGCTTTGAGGGAAAAGGTCAACTGAAAATGCAATTTTTTAAACTTTTTTTTGCCTTGTTTGGACCTGGATATCTGCTAAAGCCGTGAGTAACCTTCGGAAATAAGTATATGATTAACTACTCCCCACAGTATAGTACTAAGAAAAATATAAAACAGCTTTCGTTTCGCTTGGATTTAGTAGCTAAGTGGTCTCAAAGTCGATGATTTTTTCAAAAAAATGGCCAAGTTTAGAGTCAATAACTTTGATTACGACTTGTCAACAACTTTGGGACACAGCTGTAGTTATAGTCTGAGTGGTGTAGTTTAAGGTCCAGGTTAGAAACCCATGACAACTAATCAACTTTTTCAATTACGCGGTCTCAAAGTTGATAATTTGAATCAACAAGAATAAAAGTTTTACATCAATTACTCTATAACTCCTGAGTCAATAACTTTGAGCAAGAGCTGTAATTATGCTCTACGTAGTGTAGTTCTGGACTCATGTCAGAAAACCAGGAGATCTAATCATCTTATTTAATTAAACGGTCTCACATATGATTATTTCAGTATAAAAGAGCGTTTTTTCACGAGTTTATATGCATGTTACTCAAAATCTTAAGAGCTCAAACTCACATAAATACTAGAACGAATCAACAGCCAAATGTACTTTAAGCTCCCAAAATTTCATGCTTCCAGTGTAATAAAATGTTCTGTAACCTTGACCACAACATGGTAATTTTTCTCTCAAAGCTGATCCGCCATTTTGGAGAACTATATTTTGGAGATCCTAGATCCTCAGGATTCCGATCTCGGAAGCTGAAAATTAGCTTCAGGTTAGTTTCAAAGACATCTCTACTCCTCTATAAAATTTCATCCCATTCGGGGATGATCAAGCGGGGACAGTTTGAAAAATCAGGTCAGCTGACGTGGAATCACTCTGATATAAATACTGTTACAAATTCTCATCCAGGATCTCCAGGCCCAGTTGGAAGACGTTCATAACTTTGCACGAGAGCGAATGAACATCGCGGCGGAGAAGATGAAGACCCGATACGACACAAGGGATACTGGACAGGAATTCAACGAATGCGACAAGGTTTGGTTATGGAATTTCATCCGACGTAAAGGTCTTTCACCCAAATTGCAGTCGCATTGGGATGGACCCTATAACGTCCTTAACCGACTGAATGACGTCGTAGTGAAGATCAAAAAATCCCCTAATGCAAAACCTAGGGTTGTACATTACGATCGGTTAGCCCCATATAATGGCCATAGTTCATGAATATTACGTATCAACCATGGTTGATAACATAAAAGTTGTAGCTAATTTTTACTTTTAATGTTTAGTAATATTTCTTGGTATTATTGTGTTTTCTGTGTATTATTGGTTATTATTTAATGTGTGTATTTGTGAACTTGTTATCAAAGTTTGGCACCCTTTTTGGGGATTGTACTGCCCGGGACGTGCAGTCCTTGGGAAGGGGGCAATGTTACAAATTCTGTAGATAGTAATTATTTTTGTGATTAATTTGTCGTAATCTAGCTAAATTTGACGTTCATTAAATTATCTTTCATGTAAAATTATTGTAGTAACGTAACCTGTAAATAGTTTCTTGTAATGAATATACAGCCCCCGTACATTCGACTGAAGTATACGTTCCCCTCATTTCTGAATGATAAAATTTGTGAATGGAAAAGAAATAAAATAACGGTCTACGATTTTCGAGAAGCATTTGGAATCTTGTGGAATATTTGAGAGTTCTCTTTCGGTGTGTATAAAAAGCCGTTACGCATGATAAAGAGTGAGTTTCGATTGAGAATTTGTACTGAGAGTGTATTAACTCTGTTTATTGCGAGGCATTTTGCTGTGTTGTTTTACGTATTTGGATGTAAATACGTGTGTAACCGTTGAGTTTACGGTGTTGATTGATATTTGCTTAATTGCTGATGATTAATTTAGCAGTTGTTACCGATCTTTCCTGTACATAGTGTAAATAAATTTCCTGTGTTTCCCTTAAAAACTGTTTCTTCATTTCAAGAAAGTGGAAGTCGCACCGGAACCTTTAACAATACTATGCACATTTCTCCGGTATCTTTTGTTATTGCCAAACTAAACATCTTTTGTTATTGTGTGTTTCTTTTTTCCTTGTTTTTTTGAGCAATCACATTGCTTATTGTTCTCACTTGATTGTTTTGAATTTGTATGATTTTTTCACCCTACCTCCCTCTGCAGCACCACCATCGACCGGCTCCTTCCGATGCTGCTCCTGTAGCGAAAACCGTCTCCAAGTTGCGTCCATATTCAACATACACACGCATACATATACAGACATATACACACACACTCATGCCTGCAAACAGACACAAACACACACGCACACACACATACAGACACACTCATGCCTGCACACAGACACAAGCACCCACGCATACATACACACACTTACATACAGACACTCATGCATGCATACAGACACAAACACACACGCATACATACACATACTTATACACACATATACTCATGCCTGCTCACAGACACGCACACACAAGCACGCACATACACACACTCATGCCTGCACACAGACACAAACACCCACGCATACATACACACTTACATACATACACACTCATGCCTGCATACAGATACAAACACACACGCATACATACACATACCTATACACACACACAGAAACTCATATACACACACTCATGCCTCGACACAGACACACACACACATACACTCGTGATTACAAAAAACATATTTTGAATTCAAAAAGCCATAAGTCCAATTATTATTATTATTTTTATTTTTTTGACTTTTTATTTATGTTTTTACCTTTGAGCCAAATTTAATAATTTGTTTATTTATAAAAGTTTATTACTAAGTAGTGTAAATGCTAATTGTACTGTAATTATGAACTCAATCTCCCCAATTGCAATCCTCTTTCTAAAATATAGCATTGACTTATGATCAGTATAAAGTCAAAATAACCAAAGATGCATGTAAATTGTCACAATGACAATTACATGCATCTTTGGATCTCAATCAGAGTGATTCCACGTCAACTGACTTAAATTTTTAAAATTTTCCCTGCTCGATCTCCCCGAATGGAATGAAATTTTATAGAGGTGTAGAGATGTCTTTGAAACTAACCTTTGCGAATTTTCAGTTTCCGAGATCCGAATCCTGAGGATCTGGGATCTCCAAAATGGCGGATCAGCTTTGTGAGAAGAACTGCCATGTTGTGGTCAAGGTTACAGAAAATTTTATTACACTGAAAGCATGAAATTTTGGGAGCTTAAAGCACATTTGGCTGTTGATTTGTTCTAGTATTTATGTGAGTTTGAGCTTAGAAGATTGTGAGTAGCATGCATATAAACTCATGAAAAAACGCTCTTTTATACTGAAATCATCATTTTTGAGACCGTTTTATTAAGTAAGATGATAAGATCTCATGGTTTTCTGACATGAGTCTAACACTACACCACGTAGAGCATAATTACAGCTCTTGCTCGAAGTTACTGACTCAGGAGTTATAGAGTAATTGATGTAAAACTTTTATTCTTATTGATTAAAATTATCAATTTTGAGACCGCGTAATTAAAAAAGTTGATTAGTTGCCATGGGGTTTCTAACCTGGACCTTAAACTACACCACTCGTACTATGACAAGAGCTGTGTCCCAAAATTATTGACCCATCGTGATCAAAGTTATTTACCTCTAAACTTGGCCATTTTTTAAAAAATCATCGACTTTGAGACCGTTTAACTACTAAAGCCAAGAGAAACGAAAGCTATTTTATTTATATTTTTCTTAGTACTATACTGTGGTGAGTTTAATCATTTTCTTATTTTCGAGGGTTACTTACGGCTTTAGCAGATATCCGGGCCCAAACAAGGCAAATTTTTTTTTTGAAAATTACTTATATTACTTAAATCAGAAATATTTTATTTTTTATATTCAAACGTTTTCGAATTCCTATACCAGCGAGAGTATATAAAACACCAAAATTGTTTATTTTTTTAAAAACTTACTGGTGGGTTTGGAGGTTAAATTATTGACAACACAAAAAATTGGGTTTCATTTTAACTGTTGCCTCCAATGACTTTGAAGTGACATTATTTACTCACCAAAAACCGACTTCAGTTAAACTAAGTGTAGTTTTAAAGGATTTTTGGAGGAAAGCGGTCCTATTGTACTTAGAATCTTTCGCACAATTGTCGATATAGTTTATATGTACATTTTAGATTGGTTATAATTCCCCAAACTCATAGCTTTCTTCCTCCAAATTTTCATTCATATCGCTATAAATATTTTATAATGTTTGAGTACATTTCACTTTTGAATAATATTTTCGCAAATCCAGTGCTAGATCAATAAATCCGCTAGAACACCTGTTTGTTCTTTTAATTTTTGAAGATTCTAATAGTTATATACATTACCAATGTATCTAATAACTTCTCATTAATTATTAAATGTATCACTTTTAGTTTTCGTATCATTCAGGTGGAAAATGAAAATATGTTAAAAAATTATTCCGATTAATTTCTATCCCTCTTTTGCAATTTTCAATACATCATGAGTTGTTTACTGCATGCTAAACACATGGGAGTACAAGGTTGTCGAACGCTACACAAAATCAAATATTAAACAAATAAAGTCTGGTCTTACTTTGTTAAGCAATGCAACAAACAACAATTAAAATCTTTTTAATCCAACAATGAAAACTTTTGTTTTAGATAACAACAAATAAATTTTAATAAATATTGTCAATAGAATGTAACATTAACTCAGTCCAGTCACAGTCACATAACATTAAATTCCTATGTAAATCTATAGTACTTCACATTGATTCATTTTTAAGGCATCTCCTGTGACTTCCACGATGGAGTCTGAAGGCATGAATTACTATGATATATTAAGAATTACCCCCGGAGCATGTCAGTCAGAAATAGAAGAAGCGGGAAGAAAACAAATGGAATATTGGAATCCAAGAAAAATTGAAATTCGCAGAGATCGCTTGCTTGCTGCTGCAGTTTTATTGGAAATAAGTAATGCTGTGAAAATATTAACAAATAAATCATTACGTCAGAAATATGATTTATTTTTAAAGACAGAAGCAAAAAGTGAAATAGGGGTTGAGAAAGAGAGTTTTAGATTAGTCTGTGGTGATGACGAGGATGTTTTGCTGATAACTGATCAGAAGGTACGGAGATCAGAACACACTGATATAAGAAAATTAAGTCATATAATCTTGGAAAGAGATGAGGAAGGATTTAGATCGACAAGAAGTGTTGGTTCACAGATCGGTTCTGCGTGTCAGTCAACACATGAAAGTGAAAGAAGACGAGACTATTCAAGGAAACGAATAATGAAAACAGGTGATAGGGAGAAAACATTAGAGCCAGAAATGCACCATAAATGTTATAGATCTTCTTCAAGCGACAAAGAGTTAGACGCTGCGACCCACAAAGAGAAAATGTCTCTGAAGAAAACCGCATCAGAATCTTTCACTGTATCCGATAGACATAAAGAAATGTTCAGAACTGGAGTTTTGGCTTATCAAGTACCGGATAAATCTCTGTATCCAAGGGATGGTAAATTGGAAAAAGACGAAATGAAACAAGTTTCAACTGATCTAAGGAAAGAAACTGATTACGTGCCACAATCAAGCAGTTCTAGTATGAGAAAAGTAGAAAAGGAAACTAGTTCTGAGCTAAAAGCAGAAAATAGTGTTTTAAAAGCGATCACAAAATATAGAAAGCATATAGAAGAGGCAAAGCAAAAAGAAACTGGTGACGTTCCAAAATTTATTAAATATTCTTTGAGTGATTATGAAGAAAACATTTTAGCAAATGGGGGGAAAAGAAAATCAGAAGAAACATTGAAGAAGCACTTTATCGAAGAATTAAAGAAAGGCGATAAAATAAAAACTGAGATTAATGATATAGTTTCAGATGATTCAATAGTTCAGGAGAGATCATCGTCATTACTAAAATCACACATAGAAATTCCTGAACGACACTTTGAGAGCACAAAACGATTAGAAACAATAAAAGATAGTGCTTTTCGTTCAGAAATACTAGCGTCTGACTCCCTTATTGATGAGGAAACCACCAAGTATCCATTACACATTGGCATTACAGATAAGCCTAGCGGTTTAACGTTGCTTGAAAAAGAAGCTCCCATATTTTCAAACGAAGCAGTTGATGAATCTATCACTTTCAAAGATAAGAAAAAAATTATGAATGGTACGAGAAGTGAGGAAGAATATTCGGAGAACGGCAAAATTTGTTCAAGGGATGAAGATAAAAAATATTTTCCTCTAAAATCTGCAGTTCGAAGTTGTTCAATTGAAAAAGGAACTTTAGACATTATGATTGCTAGAAGGGAGCAAAAAAGAAGTTCTGATCTGAACCTTAATAAAGACGTAAGTGGAGTGGATAAAGGGACTGTTTCCGATGGTGAACTAATACCAGAAGGAAAAGCTGGGTCAAAAGAACAAGAGTTTTCAAATGTAAGAAAACGCATGAAAGTTAAGACACAAGTGCCTGCAAAAATGAAGGTTATGACCATATATGAAGCTGGTAAAGTGAAAGATCGGGAAAATTTGGAACAACCAAAAGGAAAAATGGCACATTCTGAAGAATCTGAATTGTTACCACAAAAAGACACTGCAATCAAAGATATTGAATATAATGGGCAACATATTCGAAGGGACAGAGATAAAAGTTTTGGGAAAGACATACCTTGCACACTTAGTGATAGATTCATGGATGAAAAAGTATTTGATAAGACAAAAACAGATGAGAAATTCAAAAAGCCTGTTTATTTAAAAGAAAAAGGTTCGAGTGCAAGAGATTACACTATATCAGAATTTTACAAACCAGAAGAAGTGAAATTCTTAGACTATGAAAGTAGTAATTACAGGACGAAAGAATTTGATAAAGAATTTGAGGTTAAAGACACGAAGAAAAGAAGTGTTGCTGCAAAAGCTGCTGAAAAATCCGATTATGACATTAGATACAAACTAGATGAAAAATTATTGGTTTCTAAACACAAACTAAAGGATAAGATTGAAACTGATTCTGCTTTAAAAGATAAATATCGTCAAAAAATTGGTTTCTCTGGAAAAATTCAAGCAACTAAAGTTCCAAAGTCAAAAAGTGACTACAACATACTTTACGATGAGGGCAAATCCAAAACTAAAGTTCTTCCAGATGAAAAACAGTTGGAAAAAAAAACTATTGATTCAAGCAAGATCATGTGCAAAGACATACAAAAAATAAAATCCTATGATCCAAAACTACTAGAAATTGAAAAAGATGTTGACTCTGGAATCGATGAAATAATTTCAAGCACCGACTCTTTATCATCAAAATCGTATGTAAATGGAAAGAAATCCAGTATTTTTGAGGACTCCGTTTGGAAAAATGTTCATGAAAAAGTAATACCACCCAAATCAATCAAAGGAAAGGGTGTGCCTTTAGAGGAATGTAGTGGTAAGACAAAACATTCTGTTTCTTTGCAAAAAGTTGGAAAAGAGAAAGAAAAGCGGTTAATTTTAAGAAAAGAACGAGTGAGAGATTCTGAAAGTCCTAGCCAGTTAAAAATGCCTCCAGAGGTAGAAAGACAGATTGTAATAGATAAACGAATAGCAAAGGACGAAAAACAACCAAATGCTTCTAGGCTACCTTTCTTGTGGCCAGAAAAGTCTCCAAGTAGATTGACCCAGGAAAGAAAGTCGTTCTTGCCAGAACGAGGACGAGATCCTATTAACGTAGAAAGCTTTGTTGATTTTACACGTGAAAACTCTAAACATAAATTTGGGTATAAGATAAAACCGGAAGGAATATTAGTTGAACAATATTCGGATTTAGTGCAGTCATTAAGCGTGGAAGGCCCAAGATCGGTTAAAAGTTTTGAGACGGTGAAAGGTGGCATAACTGTGGCTACAGATGATCCTCATCAGCGGTTTTATGTAGATGATCATGTTGATGAAATAAGGAAAGATGAAGGAACTAAATTTGGTCCAACAGTAAGCCCTAGAGGCAGCAGAAAATGTGAAGAAGGTGTAATTAGGAAAGACACAAGCATGGAAAAGCTGAAACCGTCATCGAGAATAATGAAAAAGCATGAAATTCTGGAGCATGTTTCAGATGGGATAAGAAAAACTGTTTCGTCAGAAGGACTCGATAATGAAGTTAAAGAAGAAATTTTACGTAAGCTGAAAGATGAAGGTTTGCATGATGTGGAGAAAGATGATTTGCGTCGGGTGAAGAAAGAAGACTTTCAAAGAGAGGAGGACGACATGCATGGGAAGAAGGAAAGATTTCACAAGAAGGAAGATTTGCATAGAGAGAAAAAATATTTCGATTTAGAAATGCCAGAGTGCAAAGAAAATACTCGTTTATCAAAAGGAGTTAGTTATATAAAAAAGAAGAAAGACACAGAAAGATATGGAGATGACATTAAAACACCAGTTTCAGGGACTGAATTAGGTTATAAGAAGAAAACTAGATCAGAGGAAATAAAGGAATATAATGGGGATAAAACGATCGCGCTTAATTTATCAAAAGAAAAGGAACATATGAGACAGAATGATATTTTACATGATACGGATTTTAAGAAGGGAATAAGTAGGGACTTAACAAATATTGGTAAACATAAAGCAAAAGTACCCATAAAGAAAAATTCTCTTCAGAAAATGGCAAAAATAGATTTTTCAGAGGCCCATAAACACGCTAAAAAACTTGATATTGAACAAGATATTGACTACAAAAAACAGCAGGTTGATTCTGAGGAAGAGTCTTATGACCAGGAGAGAGATATTTTCTCTGGCGAAGATCATCATAAGAAGAAAGTGAAAGATTCGCAAACTTGGAACAAGAAAGAATTTTTGCGAGATCCTGGTACGAGTAAGACTTATTTCTTCAAAAAGCCTCGAGTTAAGAAAACGATAACAAAAGAATCTGAAGGCACCCTGAAAAACTTAGTTTTACTGAAAACACCACTATCTGAAGAAAATGTTAACTCAAAAGATATAACAGCAAAAAAAGATTGTTTGAAACAAATTAGGTCTGAAAGTCATGTAGATTCCCCAGATGAAGCTATACTTATTATTAAAAGAGCAGATAAGTTTAAAGAAAACAAATTTGATAATACATTAGATTCACCTAAAGATCATAAAGATACGATGCTTAGATTCAGCGGATACAAACGTGGGGAGGTGACTGACAGTCCAAGGAAATATGAGGAGAAGAAGCAAGAAAAAAAGGAGGTAATAGAATCTGAAGCTTCAGACTCGCCAATACCATCAAGTGAACAATATGAAAGGCTACATCGTCCTTTATCAATAGAAATATTTACTGGCACATTCAAAGAAAGAGGAGTTGACGAAAAACCTGTTCCTCTTCTTGAAACAAAATCAGAGAATGTTCTACTTTCACTTAGCAAAAAAGATTTAGGTAGTAAAAAATCTATTGTTACATCAAGAACATCTCACCCATGTGAATCAGGAGAATTTGAAGTTGGAAGTACTAAAGTTATCAAAATGGAAGGGAAAAAGCAGACGAAAAAATATAGTGAGCGGTTTAAAGTCGAAATGGTTCCTGAGGAAGAAAACAGAGACTTACACAAACATAGAAAACGAAAAAAATATTTGAAGAAAAATTACTTGGATGTAGATAGAGACCTACAAAAACAACTAAAAACGAGAGAAATAAGGTACTTGTAAAAACAAATATAAATTTTTTATTTATAGAGATTTATTCTTCGGTTTTACTCGTTGAGTTTAAAATTATATTATTTAAATTACGGAATTGTTTAGGTCAAGCTATAAAAAACTTGATTTTTAGTGGAACAGAGTTAATATTTCTCTATTAAGAGTATTTTTGTTTCTATAAAACTATTATCCTTTAAACTTCTAAATTTCAGACGTAGGGTGGGCCGAAATAAGCCGAAAAAAAGTTTTTTTCGAAATCAATTTTTGGATAGCGCGCAAAAGTTGCGTGATGAGCTAGTTAGCACTCACAAAAAATTTCTTGGACATTAAAAAATATCTAGCCGGCGCTATTTAACACTAAAAAACCAAAAAAAATGAGAAAAATGAATTTTTGTCGAAATTTTTTTAAAAAAACTAAATTCCAAATATTTTGCTGGAATGCACCGAAAATGTTAGATAATGAGCCAGTTCAAGCCCATAAAATGTTTCATTGATTTTAATGAGCATTTAACCGCTCCTTTCGAACATCAAAAAATTGGAGAAAAATGAAAAAATATTGAATTTTTTTAAAAACCATTGTGAAAATTATTTTTCAAAATTAAATCATAGACTAATTAATTAAATAACACTATTAATCATAGTAATTATTATCACGCAATAATATCATATAAATTTTCTAGAATTACATATAAAGATAGTAAAATTTTGAAAAAGAAATCTTCAAATTTGATTTATAATACTTCATGCATAATGAATATTATTTTTTGGAATAATATTGTCCCTTGTTATCAAATGATGGAAGTTCTTTCCTAGCTTGAAGTTTGGCACGAATGTATCCATCTTGTGCAGTTTCACCACGAACTTATATATTGCAGCTTCGGTTATTAGTTTCACACAACGTTTCACAGCTTCCGTGTGACAGGTAAATTTCTCGAAACAGCTGTAGGCTGTTCTTTGCGCATTTCTATCGATTGTTGGTCTTTAAGATGCATTGTAAGAGGTGGCTCTGTTGCAACACAGTTTGCCCAATGAACTAAATCAACATAATCAATGGCTTCAAAATTGAGTTTAGGACGCTTAAAAAATCGTAACCATCCGAGCTCTTCGTCTTCTTCTTTCTGGAGTTCAGAATGCACCTAACAGCGAATTCCCGAATGTATTTTCTTGAGTCAAACAACATTGTCAACAGTAGCTGTTCAGGATGAGCGAAATATGCATTACTTGTTACATTATCCACTTTTCCAATAGCCATTTTTCTTACTGTCCTTTGATCAATTAGAAATTGTTTTTCTCTATCAGGGACTTTTGCTTTTTTTCTGCAATTACACGAATATAAATCTGCGCATTTGCAGGCACAAACGTCAAAGTCGTAGCCTCTGCTTTAAATTTGCCTAGCTTTGATTGTAAAAGTTGCGTCTTTATATTTTTAGCATTTTTTGTTGCGCTATTATATTTAGAATAATAAGATAAAATCATGGCGATCACTCTTCTTATCGAAACAAGGGGAAGGGAAGCACGCCCCCAAATATCAATAACTTTTTTTTACAACTACAGCGGCCACACTTGCTGAAGATGGTTGCTTACTTCCTTCTCCCTTTACTTGCATCTTAGTGATTTGATAACATCTGACAATGTCCTCATATGTTGGAAGAAATAAAGCATCGGGAGGAGACAAATCTCTTCCAGGTCCAAATAGAAGACTACTTGTGCTTGCTCGCGTTACTTTCTTTTTCGCGCGTTTCTACATAACAGTCGTGTTGTATACCAAAACAAAGATAATAATGCAATGACATTCGAAATGTCCGGCTACCGTTTAAAATACTTTAGAGGATTCACATTTTTTTAATACTCAAGGGCTCTATTTGCCAAACATATATAAAATAGTTATAACATAATCTTAGGAATAATAGAAGCAGTTGAGCGCCGTTTATTATCCAGGAGAAACAATTGGAACCGAAGATTAAAAAATTAGCATCTTATGTAACTATTTTTTATTTGAGTGTGTGCATTTTTTAAAATTGGCGTACAAATGTCGCATAAAATTGATTGAATTTTCACTGTTTTTTTCTAAGTAACGTATTGCGTAACATTTCAGTATTTACTTATTTTGAGACTACTTAAAATTTTTTTTTTTTTTTTTCATTTTTCCCATGTGTCAGTCTTAAAGGAGCGTAGCTAAATATTCTACGAAATGTATCAAAGTCTTTGAGGATTTCAACTAATTCACTGACAGATACTTCTAATGTTTGCTGAAACTAGCTCCAAACTTTTATTTTTAACCTCCCCCCCCCCCCCCATTTTCTTTTTTTTTTTTTTTTGAAAAAAGTGCATTTTTGCCCTTTTTTTCAGTTTTTCAAGGTCAAATAGCGTCGGCTAAATATTAAACAAATTTAGCGAAATTTTTTATGGGTAATAACGGACCCATATAGCAACTTTTCCGCACTATCCAAAAACAGATTTCCAAAAAAAGTTTTTTCGGCCCACCCTAACATACAGCCGCAGGTGGAGTAAGAGGGTTGACGAGTGCAAGGTTTAGGGGGAGGAACCACTGAGTATTTGTAATATTTTTGCACATAAGTGCAACGTTAAAAGTTCTTGATAACAAGAACCAAGTCAAATCAACATTTTTAAATACTTTAAATTCTCTCTTCAGTCTAATGATAACATTTCAATGGCTCAAAACTGTTTATTGCTGGGTTTTATGATAGTGGCTGATCATAACGAACAATTAATTATAATTTGTTCTTTATGGTGTAAAATTACTAAAAAAAATAGATTTGCATTTTTTGGAATATTTTAATTTTTATTTTTTAAATCCAAGTGATTGATTTTGGAAATGAGCTTAAGGTCAAATTTTTAGCAAAACAAGAAGAAGGTTCAAGACTAAGTGAGCCTACTTGCTGTATGTCAACATAGATTAGTTGCAATCAGTTATGTTTCTCTCTTGTTTCTTGGATCCAAAATAGTTTATGTTTGCCTCTTTAACAATTGAGGGATTTTAATGTGAAAGTAAACAACTACACTACTGGCCATTAAAATTGCTACACCAGGAAGAAATGCAGATAACAAAATGATATTTATTGGATACATATATTATGTTAGAAATAACAAATGATTAAATTTTCAAGAAATTTGGGGAAAAGATCCCGAGAAATTAGCACCCAGAACTACCACCTCTGGCAGCAATAACAACGCTTATACGCCTGGACATTGAGTCATACAGAGATTGGATGGCATGTACAGGTACAGACACCCATGCAGCTTGAACACGATACCACAGTGCATCGACTGTAGTGGCCAGCGTTAGCTGACGAGCCAGTTGTTTAGCAACCATTGACCAGACGTTTTCTATTGGTGAGAGATCTGGAGAACGTGCTGGCCAGGGCATCAGTCGAACATTTTCCGTATCAAGGAAAGTCTGCACAATACTGGCCACTGCAGTCCTTCCACTGCACATTGTCCTTTTGAAACGTAGAGTTTCGCATTGCTCGAATAAAGGGTAGTGCCATGGGTCGTAACTCATCAGAAATGTAACGCCTACTGTTCATAGTGCCGTCAATTTGAACAAGAGGTGACCGAAATGTGTATCCAATAGCATTCCATATTATCACGGCAGGAGATGGCCCAGTATGACGATGGCGAACGCACGCTGCCAGAGTGCGTTCACCACGATGCCGCCAAACACGGATGTGACCATCATGATGTTGTAAGCAGAACCTGGATTCATCAGAAATAATGACGTCTCGCCATTGGTACATCCAGGTGCGTCGCTGATCACAAAATTGAAGGCACTCCTGTCTGTGATGCAGCGTTAATAGTAGCCGCAGCCATGGTCTCCGAGCTCACAGTACATGCTTCTGTAAACGTCGCCGAACTGTTCGTGCAGACACTTATTATCTTGCAAATGACCCCATTCCTTGACCCTGGGCTCGTCATGTGGCTGTACGATCAATTAAGGTCATGCAGATAACATGCCTGTCCTCTCGGTTTCTAGTGATTACTGGCCGTTAAGAACCAGCACGGCGACCTGTGTTTCCATCCTGAACCCATCGAATCCATATTCTGCTAACTGTCATTGGATCTCGACCGACGCTAGCAGCAATACTGCGATCGGATAAATCGCGATCCCGGTAGGCTACAATTCGACCTCTAATGAAAGGCAGAAACGTCCTGGTACGCATTTCTTCTTCTTACACAAGGCATCACAGCAACTTTCCACCACGCAACAACGTTCAAATTGAACTTGCACGTGGGAAATTGGCTATACAATTTCCTCATTTAAACACATTGTAGGTGTCGCTGTGGGCGCCTCCTTTGTCGCGCTGAAAAGTTAATCATTTGCATATCACACCATCTTCTTCCTGCCGTTTAAATTTCATGTCTGTACTATGTCGCCTTCTTGGTGTAGCAATTTTAATGGCCATTAGTGTAGTTATTATCTTGCAGTACTTTACACTCCAAGGTCGCTGTACCTACTAATATACGTGGTTACCTCATACGTCTAATAACGAGAGAAATAAGGTACTTGAAAAAGTGAACAGAAGTTTCTTATTAATGTTTTAAACTCAACCAGGGTGAGTACAGGGTGGGTGTACTACCCACTTGAATGAGTCCCTGAAAGCAGCTTTTTTTTAAACCTAGACAAAGAGACGAGCCACCTCAGATCTTGCAGTTTTAGTGATATTGCAACTGTGTCAAACGCATTCTTTCACAAATTGTTAAGTATTAAACTTTTGTTAGTTTCAACTATTGAATGTATTTTTAAAGAAGCGCTTTAAATCTAAACACTTATTTTTACTTTAATCAAAAATGCACGCAATAAACATTTTGAAAACAAAGAAATTTGTTTACGTATAAACTCAAATGAGAATAAGTTATCTTATTTATCAATAAAATGGGAGTTATTACTTCATAATTTCTGTGATAAAACTTTCTTCCTCTTTATGATGTAGCACAGCAACTTGACACGCTTTGACACTTAAAACCATGCGTCAAGATAAAAGTTTCAGCTATAGTGACACTATTCCATAAATATTTTTTCCATAAATTAAAATTATTTACAAGACAGTCGTAATGCTGTCTTTAAGCCTAAAGTACTTGGTTTATTGAATACTCCTTAAAATACTGAAATAATCCGAACTAATATTGCTCATTTATAGACTTTCAATTACAGGATTCCACTCACGCATCAAAGATCTTTGGAATCCAGGCATGGATATCAAGAAGTTTTGAAAACAGTTTCCGCAGAATCAAATGTTTCTGGAACACGATTGCAAACTTTTTATCACTTTGGAATGTGCCAAGAGCGAATAGAAGTGTACGTGGATGGCATAAGACGGTTGAAGATCTACAAGAGTTCCTGTAAAGATTTATACAACACAGATATGGCAACCGCAGAGATTCCTCCTCGTAGTAGAATCTTCGCGGAATGTATCATTGTTGCAAATGGTGTAGAACTAAAGACCGTATTTATACGGGGAAACAATCAAGAGACCATTACCATTCGGAAGAATGATATGCTACTTTGTAACACAACAACTAAAATTCTCGAATAAATGGTTTCTTAACCTATAAAGCCAATTTTAAGGAATAGTTTATTTGTTGAATTTGTACAATCTATTAAAGATAGTAGCATGGCTGAGGGTGGTAGGTGGCATTTGTGCAGGGTGACACCATTTCGAAGGATGACATCGAAATGAATTTAAAAGCTTTTGAAAAATTTATATATTTAATACCTGAGCTGAGGCATACCCCCAATATTTTAAATCTCTGCATAGTATAAAATGATGTCTCCAAAAAAGCGTCTGTGTGTTTGAACTCGCAAAACTCGAGAACTACCCGGCCAATTTTGCTGAAATTTTCACAGTTTGTTCCTTTAAGTACTGAGAAGGTTTGCAGACCAGTTCGAAAACAATTCGATGAATAGATCTTATTTTATTCCAATTTAGGCCCGATTTTCACATAAATTCCCGAAAGTGGGGATGAAAAATTACTCGCAAATAATAATATTTTATATCGTTGGAAAGTGAAGAATTTTCCGCGTTCTACGCAATTTGTTCCAATGCTTTAACTTAATTGCGGCGGGAGTTTTTTACGTTTTTAGCTCGAATTTTTTTAGGCTTACCTAAAATTTAGGCACTTCTTTCTTCATTAAATCCATCAATAAAAAGTGAAGGAATTGTCCCACAGTTTTCTTTTTGACAGCATCGGGTAGAGCTGCTTTTTTTACTCCAGATCTAAGTCGACCTAAAGTCGAAAGTTTAACCCTCCATCTCCATTAGAAAAAAAGTTACAAGCGAATTAAATGAAGTTCAAAACCTGTTCTCTATTCAAGTTTTTAACCATTTTATTTTGCGTTTCCACGGTAACGCTTTTTGAATTCATTGTTTATTTTCATCTTTCTCATTTTCAATTCTTAAACTTATTTTATTTTGTGTTTTCATGGTTATATACACCTTTTAAATCCATCTTTCTCATTTTATTTTAATTCCTTAAAAGTATTTTAGTATCTGTCGTCATTGTTTGGCGAGAAAATTTTGCATGATGTTTTTTTCTTTCATTTAATCCTGGTTATTGAAGATACTTCACTTGACGCAATGGTTTTTTTGAAGGTAGACCGTGCAAAGTCGGGCAACGCAGCTAGTTATGTATAATCCATTAAAACCAGTAGCATCACTAAGGGTAGGGAGGCGGGTATTTTCACAGGATGATACCCGTCCGGGGTCCAAGTCTGATCGGCGCCGTCGTGCGAATGTCTTTTGCGCGCCTTTTGCCTTTGTGGGGTTCGTGGAAAGCATAGTCAACACCCGGTGTGAAGTTTTGTAGACAAATATAGTATGGGAAAATAAGTTATTTTATGTTAATTTATTAAAAACTAGCGGTTCCCGCACGGCTTCGTCCGTTGTTGAATATTAAAAGGTAATGTGGTTTCGATTGTATATTTACAAATAACAGATGATGAATTTCTCGCCAATATGGCTAAGTTAATTTGCTCGTTCATGTTATGATAATTTACTCGTCCATGTTATGGTAATTTGCTTGGTAAAATAGGCTTGAAATTTGAATAGAAAAAGAACAAAATCGAATTTTTGAAAAATTGCTTCGAGGTGCTCACACTTATGCAACGAACTAATTTTGTGCCAAATTTCATGAAAATCGGCCCAACGGTCTAGGCGCTATGCGCGTAACAAACATCCAGAGGTCCAGACATACAGGCTTTCAGCTTTATTATTAGTAAAAAAAACAATGTAACTATTTGGTTACATTGTAGTGTACATTCATAATGTAGTGTACATTTTTACTTCATACCTCGAAGTTATTTCGAGTTCAGTAGCTATTCTGACATGCTAATGCATTTTGAAAAGAGAAAATATTTTAAATATCAAAGCTCTTTTTTTAGTTTAATACACAAATAGTTGAATAAAAGGGGGGCGGGGGGGGGGGGAGGGGGTTGCATCGTATGATTATGATAAAGTAGTTACTTTTCGGAGCTAAAACATTAATTTATTTTATATATGATACCATGAAGCAGTCGAATTACCAAGAACAATAGTTACAAATCACAAAAAATACGTATTATACTAATTATAATACAACATATGTAAAAGAAGCAGTCGAAAACTTTGTACAATGAAATAAAGAAAATGTGACAACGTGTACTATATATGTACAAATAAAAACATTTAAAAAGAGTTGAAAAACTCTGCAAACAGCTGTTTCGGGGTTATAAAATCAAACCCCTTCTTCAGTGCTGACTTGACTGTCCACAAGAACAAAATTGGGGAATTGCAAATTTCTTGCGTGTCAAACGCTCGACCATGTGTACTATAGACATACCGAAATTGCATTCACGGTTCCACATTACAAAGAAAAATATTAATATTTGCATTTATTAGCGTCACGTGTTCTCAGTGCAAAAGACAGAGCTTTTGAATCGCATGTTTAGACAAAACAAGCAAATAATTTTTTTTAGATAAGCAGCGAGAAGGATTACTTGTTTTAATGATCAGTATAATTTCACCACCACCATTAGATAAAATGAAAAGTTCAATTATATTTTTTTGGATGGATATTTTTTTTCGCTGAAGCACTTTTGATTGGTGGAGTTCGGCGCCTTTTTGACTTTGGCGCCCTTTGTGTGCGGCACGACCTCGCACATAGGGACGGTGCGGCCCTGTCTGAGGGTGATATCCGAATGTATTTAAGAATTGATAACGAAGCATAAATATTCCCTTTCTTAATTTTCACCAACGTTTCAAACTATGTATATAATCTATCAAACCCCGTAGCATCACTTCGGATCGGAAGGCGGCATTTGTGCTAAGAGTCACTCTTCTGGGAGGTAACACCCAAACGAATATCAGAATTTAAACTAATGTATCAATACTTCAATTCTGGAAAAAGATCTCCGAATATTTAAAAACATGTTTAGTTTATGAGATAATATCCTCAAACGATGTCAAGCTTTGAGCTCGAAATTGGGACAGTTTGCGTCAAGAAGGAGGGAGGAGTATCGATAATTGTGACATCACGCCCTTATTAAAAGAATATGTAATAAAAAATAGCGTGATATGGGATAAAGGGGGTAGTGTGAATCATTATGAAAAAGGGGGCGGTGGAACGGTTCAAAATGTCGGAGGAAAGGTGTGACGTCATTCATGGACAGCCCCTAGGAAACGTTAGATATTTTCTTTTTTATAGTAAATTCATCACACAACTGCTCTGAAAATCACTTCATAGCAATTTCTTCTGTTAAATTTATTCAAGCAAAATACGCGTGATCTTTAAATGGAGACGGCAAGACAGAAACCAACGTTTCATAGAAAGTTGATTTACTTTTTGATATTTAACAGACTTTGCAAACATTTAAGATAGTGAGATGCGTTATAAATATTTATGTATACATGTGGCAAAGCTTTTTTCTTTCGTTTGAGGTGGGAAAAAAGACTAGAAAACGTAACGAATTCATTTCTCATTTAAAAAAAAAATAATAATGAATAAAACTCAGTGTAAGATTAGTTTGAAAAAAATATTTTGCGATTAATCCACTTTGTTTGAGTAAATAGAAAATCGTTAGTAAACAGAAATCAATTGGTAAGCACCTTTGACTTGTTTTTTTTTCCTTTATTTAGAGCCCGAATTATATGCACTAAAAAGTCATTAAAATATACATACATGATAAGCATTAAACTTCCTTGTGAAAATCCAACTAACGCGAGAGAAAACGTGAACGATATTGATTGTAAAAAAACTTTGTTACTTCAAATGTTAATTTCAAATGTTTCTCCGTTAATTCAAAACTCGGTTACTTCTTAACTAATAGACGCATTCTTAACATGCATGATAACAGCATAATAGAAAGTTGCTTACGTGCAATATTTTCCCAAAGCAAAAGATAAATAAATAAATGAAAACCGTTTTTAAGACGTTGAAAAAAAAAGAGATTTTTTTTTTAAAGTAAAGCAATGCAACGAAAAATAGTAAGATCACGAAGCACGCGCAAACGAATCAGTGAGAAAAAAAAAAGGAAAATCACTTGCAGAAACTAATAAATGAGTCTCTAAAATTATTAAAAAGAAATGATTAAAATAACAGGGTAGAAATGGTTTTCAACGAAAATGAAGCTCATATGCGTCTAGGGCAAATTTTACATAAAATGCGTTCATAATTCATATTTGTCTTTTATTTATTATCTAACTTAAAACTTTTGTTTGCAACATACATAAGAAAAAGTTGTTTCTAAAAATTATATGAACTACCTGGTTTTTTCTTTTCGGGAGGATGGAGGACTACATCACAAATTACCGCCCCAGATGTCACTCGTGCTAGATACACCACTGGTACATGACATCAGTTCAGTGATTGAAACCAGTTCCCACTAATGTCTCAGTTGTGCAATGACTCAGATGATGATTCATATGATTTGTTAAAGATACGATCGATAAAGAAACTAAAAATCAAGATAATAGGGTATGCCATAATTTTTTTTTTTGAATATTGACTTGCGTTAATATATCAATCATTTCCAATATTATTTTTGAAAAATATTAAGGTTTAGCTACGGAGAAACGAGCTACAAATATTGAAAAAAGGTAAAAAATGGTCAATTTCCAAAAATTTTTAAGAAAATAAAATGTTTAAAATTCTTGTTCTGATACCTTTCAAATACTTCCTTTTAACACTCTTTACACATGTCTTTATGATTAACTACATTCCTTTAAAGTTTTTAGTTCGCGAATAAGTAGTACATTTTCGTGAAATTAACCAAAATTCAATTTTTTCAGCTTTTGTTATACATATAGCAGTATTTTGGCATAAAAAGACGCGAAATACTTATTTCTCAATAAATGTGCACTATTCATAATCTTTCCTGTTGAAACCGATAACCGGTCTATTGACAACAGTGTCTTCGTTACGCAGCACGCCGATCTGCGGGGGTATTTTGAAGCCACCCGCATCTCGGGCAGCGACACCATTTTACGCCCCCATGATAATCTTTGACCAGCGGGATCGACTTAGTAATAATTTTCTCATCCTTCTCAAGCTTTAATGCCAGCTGCATTTTTCGAGAAAAAGCATTATGGCGTTACTTTTGTGTTTTGTCAAAGGGAGGGGTTGATTTCCACTAAAAATCCGGATAGCGAAAGACACTAGCGATTTTAAACTTCGGAGAATTCGGACAATAGTCTCTCCCGAAATCTACTGTCATCGTGTTATATCATGATCCCAAAATATCCTGTGAACTTTTGTGAGATACCGGTTCAAAGTATTTCAATTTATTTCAGTAAGTTTTACCCCTGATAAATTTCCTGCTCAGCTGAACACTCATCTGTACCACTTCAGTATGCTACACTGTGAATTTCAAACTTCAGGTACTCAAGACGCCTAGGAAACTTCATAAACTATTTTTATAATTATTTATAGTCACAATGGCATCTTCTGCTGTCAAAAAAAAAAAAAAAAAAAAAAAAACAGACATGTTTTTAAGCACTAAGTTGAGTGAATATCTAGGAAGCTCCAAATATTTCCTCCTAACTGAGTTTCCAACTTTACGTGACTATTTGCAGAGATGCCTCGAGTTACAGTGCTCATGAGCAATCAAGACCTGGGCAATGTTTCAAAGAGAAATATGTTTTCCCGTGTTGCTGCTGAGATTGCAGAACGATGGTCAAGTTGTAAATGCGAGTTAAAGGAACCTATTGTTTATAGCACAAAAGTTCTAGGTCGAAAACTTTGCCGGAGTTGGTCAGTATACTCTGAGATAGCTCGAAACAAAGCACGGAAAACTATTAAAGAACAGCATGAGCTTAAACTTGATAAACTTTTCAATAGCTTTGTTCACATATAAAATTGTACTATGCGGTGAGGGTGATGCTTCATGCAAACAAACTTGTTATGCCGAGGTCCATTGTCTTTGCAATTGCGATATAAAAGTAAGGCTGCTCTTCTCTGCTTTCATGACACAAACGAAAGAGCTTTTGCAGTTGACAAATTAATGTCAATTAGGGTAGGAAATGAAAAGGGATGAACATCAGTACGGTCTTTTAGAGTTCCGCAGTCGATAAACCTTGATGCTTGCAATCTTACTGAACTGATCGACTGGGACGCAGATATCCTCACTGAACCAATTTTCACAGTAAATTTATCTTTAGAACAGCTTAAAGCATTGAATGTTCTTCCATTGAAACTTCCTCCATATTCAATACACACTCAAATTGGCGAGAGAGCGGTGAAATTATTGACCGAGGCTGCAGAATCAGTATGTGAGTGGGCCAAGAGAGATATATCATACAAACGCAGTTGCGTAATCGCGAAGCAAAGTTTTCTTCGACAACAAATAAAGACTTCCTAAAAGTGTTCAAAATTTGATGGAAAAATAACTGTATTAGTGACTGATTGCAGTATTGTGATTGGGCACCTGAGTGAAAGGTTGACATATGGTACGTAAACTTTTCAATGTATTCAAATTGTCGTAATTATTTGGTATTTCACTTCTTGCAGTAGATTAAGTATGTTTTGTTTCACATATACCATACTTTTAACTTATTTAAATAAATGAGTTAATTAATGATAAATGTTTGTAGCTATTAAATAAAAGGCCAAAGCATATACTGGTTAACACGTTCATCATCGAGCATTTTTAACTGTCAGAAATAATATCAGAAAGGAATATCTCATGTGTAAGTACATTAGATCCTAAATGTGCAAGTCAATACTCGAAAAGAAATTTCTTGTTTTCATTTGTGCAGGGCATACTCTATGTACATAGTGCACATTTATTGAGAAATAAAACTATACTCTTCGGAGGACTTTTTTCTGCCGAAATATTGCTATGTACAACAAGAGCTGAAAAAAATCGAATTTTGATTAATTTCACGAAAATGTGCGACTTATTCGTGAACTAAACACTTTAAAGGAATGTAGTTAATCATAGAGGACCTGTGTAAAGAGTGTTAAAAGGAAGCATTTGAATGGTATCAGAACAAAATTTTTAACCATTTTATTTTCATAAAAGTTTTTGGAAATTGACCATTTTTTTACCCTTTTTTTCAAACTTTGCAGCTTGTTTCCCGGGAGCTAAATCTTAATATTTTTCAAAATAATATTAGAAATGAATTTCTAGGGGGCAAATACAGTACATCCAAATTGCGCAAGTCAAAATAAAAAAAAATGACATACCCTAATCGATAAAGAAACATGATCTCGCTGTAGGTACTCAATCTATGGAAAGTGGCCGCAAAAAGGCTTATGTACTGGTCATACACATATTCAGGGGTGTGAAGAGCTCATACAACTACGTGTGTGACTTTTGTCGTACTTTAATATTGTGTTTAAACTTGGAGGCGTAATTAACATACCATGTCGGGCATTACCGCTCAATGCCCTGGTGTAATTAAATAAACGATTTAAAAAAAGTTCCTAAAACTTTAATGCAAATTGTTAAAAAATATGTTAATGTTTTGTGCGCATTCGACAAGTCACGTTTTCCATTGAGTAAGTTATAGTGTTGTGATGCAAATAATTGCATATGTTTTCCAGACACACTGTATTATTGGTTTAAACTTAACGCAACAATGTCAAAGAAAAATAAATAATATTATTTTAAATCAGATTGAAAGTGTTTTTAACAATGAAACATATAAGTGATTGTTTGATATGAACGAGTAAAAACCAGCAGCTGCAGTCATATTTAAAGAAAAAAAATATTAAATTTGCTGAAATAACAGACAAGTATCAAGGCATTTCAAGTTCCCTTATGTTAAAGAATATTTTCATAGATACCTTTCTCGAATGGATTATTACAAAATATTGAAAGTCAGTTCTGATGCTTCGCTTATAGACATTGAAAAAGCTTATAATATACTGATTGATGTATGGAACCCCGATAAATTTGATAAGCACAAAGAAATAGCTATTAAAGCCTTCAATGAAATTGAGGAGGCTAAGAATATTTTGTCTAATCCAGAAAAAAGGATGCATTATGACACTATAAGGCTCAAAAGAGAAAGTAGAAAAGAAGAACTTTATTGCAAACTTAACATCTTTAACCCTTCAGATATTTTGGAGTCAAATACATCATTGAAGACAACAAAAGAAAGGGATTTTGTCAGACTAAATTCGACGCGTTCCCCGGTTTTATCAGATAATTTAAGTAACACAGAAAATTTTGACTGGTCCACAAATAATTCGTTTGATACATCTATCAGCACTGATGCAAAACTCACTACAGAATCTGAGTCAAGTGGAAAAGAAACCGCTGAATTTTTAGATTACAGTAGCATAAAAACTAGTGATTTATTTTCTGGAACTAGTTCTTCAGATACGACGTCTGGTACTGAGTTGGCAGAATTGGAAGTTGAAAGCCAAGAATTTGAGGTACAATCTTCTAGTGGGTTTTTGCCTAAAACTGCTTCTTCGATAGATTGTGAAGACCAACAATGTAACCTGAATAAAACGTATACAATAGGAAGCAATAAAATGCAAAAGATTGATGACGAAGATCATTTGAAAGAGAATTCAAAAAATGTGGATCCTTCAAATATCAAATGTACTAAAAGTGATTCAAATGCATGCACTTCAAATAGTACAAAAAATAACTCAGACTATAAACCTAATGCTTTAGAGACTGATAAAAATAATTTGGAATCTATATCTGAGGAAAAGACATCAGCAGACATTACAAAAAATAATTTCCTTTATAAGAAATGATTTTCTGCAGTTTTGGAAAGCATATAATGCGTTCAAAAAGAATAAAAATGTAATCTCGCAACATTCCGATTCCATACTTGAAATTTCACGCAAATATTACCATTCAAGACAGTTAAAAGAAGTATTTTCAGATATCATTGGAAACGAGAAACAACTGATTAATTATTATTTGAAAACAATTCAAATGAAAGACGAAGGATCAGATGAGGAAGCAATTTTGAATTCTAGTGGAAATGCGCATGGCCGACAGAAAAATGGTCTATCAAGTGATGAAATAACAAAAGAGCTCGTAGGCGAGTCAAAACTTCAAATAAAAGAGACCGAAGCATTGGAAAATAATAATTGTGAAAATGATGAGTTCGAGACTCTAGCTCTATTATATTTCCCGAACCAAGTTTTTCCAAAACAAATGCAATGGCCAATTAAAAAATCAAGAAGTTATTCTAAAGAAAAAGAGGATTGTAAAAGAGAACAATGTGATTTTAACATTTCTCTGCAAGACAGAAAAAATAACAGCTCTCATCCAAATGCAAAAACAGAATCTCAAGATGATATGACTTGCGACCGAATTTCAAGTTGTTCAGTGGATAACAACAGTTATGGAGAATGCGAGGAATATTTTTCTAGCGCAAAAAACTTACAACCTCAAAAAGCTATCAGTTTTGAAAGTAACATCAAAATGAGAAGAAATCCAATTTTTTCAAGCATGGGTGTGATGCTAACCGCTCCACGGTCTTTTAAGTCAGATTCACACATTTTAGAAAACACCGGTATCAGATATACCTTTTAATGAAGTGGAAAAATGTGAAAAAGGTTTGAACCGATTCTCTGAATTAGAAAATGTGTCAGAGTTTCAAAATGTGATTCATAACGATGTAGATAACAAGCAACTTAACAAAAAAATCAGAGTTTAAATTATCTGGGGATGAATCAAAAGCCAAGGATAGTGATCACGGAACCAGCAGTCACGAAACTTCCCAACAAGATTCTAGCAAAGAAACTGATAATTTTTCATCTCTCTCCTACGATAAATCGGAAACCAACATGGGGGCAATTTGCACTTGGAAGCAAAGAAAGGATTTCTGTGGAGGTGTGTAGAACAACAACTACACGAGTGTATCAAAACTGGATTTTAAATTGCTTGTCATCATTAAAAGCGATTAAGATAGCCGATCAACTAGGGGAAGTCGACGTGTACAAGTGGAAGGGAAAAGCTGACGTTCTATTTACTGAAACCACTGATTGGAAGAGAGTAACTTCAATTTTGCATTTAAAATGCTTTGAAACGATTACTCATTATAGCTTTCAGGAACACCATGACGTTGTAGAAGTGCATTGTGAGGGAGTATTAGTTTGCAAAATCTCAAATGATATTCCAAGCAGTATAAGAGAGGAATTTTCGGAAATTGGTTTTTATACAGGTATACCTTTACGAATGACTGCTAAACTTGAAGCAAATAACAATTTTATAATGACAGTCAGATTGATTGAAAATGATAGTGAGATAGTTGAAGTATACAAAAACGGAATTTTGCTCCAAAAAATCGAAAGTAAGGTTTCATTGCGAAAGAATGATGCTTGAGATGGTTGAACTGAACAAAAAAGATGAAAGATGCATGAGATAATTGAAGTATACAAAAACAGAATTGCTCTTTGAAAAGTCGAAAGTCAACGCGGAAGCCTAGAAATTGATCAGTGCAAGCAAAGTTAAACTATTTAAATTAAAAGCATTTTTTTTAAACCTCTATTTAAGTTTTATTGATATTTAATCTGTATGAAGCACTTATATTCTATAGATTTCTATAATTTCATATAAAAATGCTGAAAATATTTAAATGTCCAGAAAAACGATAACATTTTCATGCTTTAATTTAGTATGCATTAAACACATGTAATGTTACGGCGTGTATTGTAACATACAAAAGGTTCTTTGAAGAATAACGTCTATTGATTCATTTTAACACATATTATCTTTTTTAACCGACTTCAAAAAGGAGGTGGTTATCAGTTCATACCGTATGTATGTTTTTTTTTTTGTTTGTCCACTCACAGCGTCTCACCTAGTGAACCGATTTTGATGATTCTTTTTTTAATGGATAGGGGATGGCTCATCTTAGGTCCCATTACTTTGTTTGACCATATTTGTTCCTTAGAAAAAAAGTTATGGGCAAAAAAACAGTAAATTTTATGCAATTTCCCTATTAAATGATTAAAATGATATGAAACCCATTGTTATAAAAGTTTGGTGCCATATAACAGTAACATTAATAGTAATTGTAATGATAATTTTGAATAAAGGCTTCTCTGAAGCAATACAGTGATACAGAGCCGAACTTCTTACTAGGTAACTTCTTACTTTTATTCGGAACTCCAGCGCTCGAATACGCTACCTTGCGGTGATTTACAAAACTGCCGATGAAACTAAAACATTGCCACGTTGCGTTCCACGTGTGTCTGTTGACGTAAACACAGGCAGTTTGTTCTGAGTATTTATTAACGCAATCTATGAGTCTTAGTTTGCTTTCAGCTACAGAAATTAATTCGTCCCTTAGCAGTATTCTCGAGCTTCTCAAAATAATGTTAGGTTTCCTTCTTTCCTTCTAAAACATGAGTTGATTGAAAATGGTGAAAGCGAAAACTAGATTAACAAACTTGGATAACGTTATACAAGGTAAAAATTTTTATTGTTTTGTATGAATGTGTAAGAATATGAGTTTTTTTTAATCTGAAATTAATTTAATTAACCATCTCTTACAGCAGCATTTAGTTGGAATGGACGGTATGCAAAATATTTTTTTGAACATATTATCGTAGAACAAAATGAAAAATGTTTCACCAAAAAAGAATTTACTTTATTCCTTTTATTCTCAGTTGAAAGGTCTCGCCAAATTTGTTTAGGGTTATAGTTTTAGTATTGTGCGAGCAAAGTAGCCTTGGCGAGATTTCGCGTTTTTAGTTAAACCATTTTTAATTTTTATCATAGTGGAATAAAATGGTAGTAAGATTACAGAATTCGATAAGTAAAAAGAAATAATGGTCAATCAACTGAAAAGAAAACTACCACCATACATCCGTAAGAATTCTGTAGATGATTTGCATAACTTGACATAATTAAATCGTAACTCAGAAATTAGAAAAATCGAAACAGAAAAATTTTAAATTAACCGATTTGGGAATTCGAGAGAAATAACTCAGCAACAAATGCAAAACAATAAGCGCTAGCCAAGCAAGGCAAAGAAGTATCATCTTCTTTCGATAATAATTTGTAATGTCATATTGAATTTTCTAGCATTAATTGTTGTTCTTGTCAGGCCACAATTATTATTTAGTTTTATCAAGTATTGATAAATATCGAATTCAACATCGTGGAAATAGCTGCTTAGAACTACGAACTACGTAGTTTGCATTAATCTTTGACGTTTGGTAATGCTTCTTGAATTCTCATTTCTTTCTACGTGGGCCAGAATATCCACAAGACTTTGAAAATTAATTTAAAAAGAATAAGGCGAAAAATATCATACATACGAACAAAAATAACAACACTTTTAGCATTTTCTTCGTTACCCACATGCGTTTGTTTTAGTTTTTAAGTCGGCCATTAGACAGTGACTGCAGTGCCCCCTGTAGTTCGTTGGAGTTGCGAATTGAAATATTTACATTTACACTAAAAAGAATGAAATAAAAAAATTTTGAAAAAAAAAAAATAGAACCGACTCCAAAATTGCTCTAAAAAGTGAAAAATAATTTTATTCTTTAAACACCATCGATCACACTTTTAAACATAATTTTTGAAGTTGGCGCAAAAACGATAGATAAGATCATTCACAGCCATAACTCAACTACAACTATAAATTTAACCAGGCCTAGTTTCTTCACTACCACATACATTATGCATTGATGACAGCATATTTGAGTAACGATATAAATGTTTCGTTCCTAACTTTTGGATGATTTTCTGAAAAAAATATGAACGAAGCATCGCTACACTAGATTTTACTTTTTGTTTTTGCGCCAACTTCAAAAATTATGTTTAAAAGTATTATCGATGGTGTTTAAAGAATAAAATTATTTTTCACTTTTTAGAGCAATTTTGGAGGTTGGTTCTATTTTTTTTTTTTTTTTCAAAATTTTTTTTTATGTTCACTATTTTACGAATATGATGACAGACGATATTCAGTCGTCTGTGATGAAGGAACTTTTCAATCCTCTGTCCTTGCTTAGTTTCAGTTTCCAATTATTATATTATTTCGAAAACTTTATTTTATCTAGCAATTTATTTAAAGTAATAAAAATTCGTGTTCATTACTCATTAAAAATGTGATGATCTGTTGATTTTAGCTGTTATCAGAGAAAAACTTTTGCTTTTCAGAAGATAAAGATTTAAAAAGTGTTATCGTCTGGAAAACAATTATATTTTTCATGGATGTATATTATCAGTGTTTGATAAACATTATCTGATGAATAATACGTCATTGCATCAAATCAGCTAATTTTTTTTTTCCACCGGAAAGGCATGTTTCAGATTTTACTGTCCATTTCATCTGTAAACATAGGAATTAAGGCATAATTATTTGCAGTATTAGTTTGATTTCATCGTCCATAGATTGAATGAAAAAAATATTTGTTTGCTTTTATGCCCGAAGTAGCATTCGATTCCATGAAAGATTTGTGTTTTAAAAATAATTATTTTAAATGATGGCAAACAATATTCCAAGGATTGTATTTAAAATACTTATCATTGGGGATGCAAGTAAGTATTTCTTTAATTCATTTCTATTATTGAAGGTTAGTTGGGATAAAAAAAAACAGAAGGGGGGGGGGGGGAGGTACATTGAAACAAACTCTATAACTATATTTGAGATAATTTTTGAGACTGAACTGTTAATGAGTGAAGACTACATATCATATAGTAAATATTCTAATAGTGCCGTATATTTCCACAGTTGTATAAAAGTCATTCTTTTTACCTGACTGCGCGTGCGCGACGCAAAGGAAGGTAATGTGTTCATGAGTCTATGTATGTATGTTTGTTTGTTTCTCTGTGGCGTTGTAAAGGATAAACGCCTAGACCAATGATGTATCTTCCGTCAATCGATTTGTCTTAACCTTGGGAGTGTCACTAAACACATATTTGTAATCAACATTCACCATATCAACTGTCAGTCGCCATTTGGTCAGTTTGGGATCGTGTCGCAGGCTACCTGCGTGCGACAAAGCGTTTACAAATGCGGGTGGCGTTTTCGCTGCCTGAATTTTTTGTTTTACTAAGTTTCATAATTCGATTTTCATCTCTAAACATTTATGTTGCATTTGTTTTTGTCGTGATTCCGGGAACTGAGTTTTGCGACAAGTGTTTTCGTGACTGGCTTTTTAATTTTACGAGAAAGATTTGTCTGACGACGTTTCCGAGCTCGCGTCATCATGAGTTACAGACTGTTTATGTAGCTGTGGTTGACTTAAGTTCGCGCATTTTTGCGAAAGGTCAAGCATATGTATCTTTAAGCCGAGTTGGGTTCTTAGAGGGAATAATAAAATCAGCAGTTTAGACCACCGCAAGTTACTTAATAATTCTCACGATACAAATTATTTCGATGAAATGACAAGATTGAGAAATTTACCAACTGATAATCATAATAACTAAATCAATGAAAATTAAGTAAAAAGTGTTAAAATAATAACTGAAAAGGTAAAACTATAAGCCCTGTAGTTTGGAATGTTATTAAGTACTACTGAATAACTACACCACTGAAATAGTTTTATAATCGATACACACATAAGTCAAATCATAAATTCAAAAGCAAAATAGAAATATCAACAATCGGGGCCCATTCCTTTTTGACCCATCAAGGAACCCCGTAAACTTTGAATGTGCCCCGACTGTTGATCCTTCTATTTTGCTTTTGAATTTATGATTTGTCTTATGTGTGTATCCGTTATAAAACTATTTCAATGATGTAGTTATTCAGTAGTACTTAATAACATTCCAAATACTACTGGGCTTGTATTTTTTTCTTTAATTTTTTTTTGGTTTTTACGCAGTCAGGTTTTTTGTTCTTATTTAATAATTATTTTTTATTTGAAGATGACACTAAAAAAAAGTTGCTTCTTTCAGTTTAGTGTCTTACATTTTCCTTTCCAGTAAGCTTACGAATTTCGAGGTAACTGGTTCCAACTGGTTTTAATTGTCACGTGGGAGGTTACTAAAAACATTTATTTGTGAGTTTTCGACTTTCCAGTTATTTTTAATTTGACAATCTTCCATTTATACCATAATTTCAGTAGTCTAGAGTATTAAAAGCAAAGATGATTTTAATTTTTTGGAAAGTTAAATATTGATGGAAAATATTTTGCATAAATTCAGGGCATAAGTAAATTTTTCGTAGGACTTCTCTTTTCAAATGATTTCAGATTACATTTAGAGGATTTGGTTTGTCGCATGCAACCTACGGGCCGCAGATTGAGTATAGTTGGTATAGAACTTCTTATACTTTTAAACTGATTGTTGTGCAGTGCAATTATCTTCCTACATCAACCTCATGGGGAAATAAGTGTGGTGTTTTCATTTATCCCCCAGTCTCTGCAGCAGATGGAAACATTATTTCGTTCTCTAACAAAGTCATAATTTCAAATTTTTCATACTCAGTTACTCTCAGAGAGTGTAGTCTCAGACACAATTCACAAAATTTTATCTCTCAATAAATCCAGAAGAACGAGGAGGATCTAAAGCTGAAACATATAAATTATGTTTCCTGTTACTGAAACTAATTCTTCTGTGGGTGAAGTTCCGTTTATTATTAAAATGAGTTAAATCATCTGTTTACTTACATTACAAAAGTTATATACTCTCTTTGAGTAGAATGACCACAAAAATCTTTAATTTATTTTTCAACGAAAATTACACACGTTTGCGACAACATTTCCAGCAGTAAATTCTTCAATGACTAAGGGTGAAGTTAACTGTCAGAAAGTCGTATAATAAACAAAACTTTATTTTCGTAAAACCAAGATGGTTTCCTTCGGAAATTAATGTGAAAAAAAAAAAAAAAAAAAAAAGAAAAGAAAAAAAAAAAAAACAAGAAAAACAAGAAAAAAAAAAAAAAAAAAACGAAGCATCATTTTTTCTTTTATAACTTAAAGTTGGAGTCACGGTAGCAGTTTAAAAGTCAAGGAAGTGTATTTTAAATTGTTACCAGCATATTATATATATATATATATATATATATATATATATATATATATATATATATATGTATATATATATATATATATATATATATATATATATATATATATATATATATATATATATATATATATATATATATATATATATATATTATCTCTTGGTTATTTACAACTGATCAAGGTTTTTCTTTTGATAGTTAGTTTACCAATCAGTGCTAAAATATTTTTGTATAGTTTATCAGTATCATTAATTATATTTAAATTAGCAGATTTTTCTCAATACGTTACTTTTGTTCCACATTTTGTTGCAATATATATATATTAAATCATAATAGGATGGACTTTGCCCAGAAACCACTTCTTCTATAAACCTTTCAAAAAGGTAGTTTTAAAACACGAACTTTTAACCGCAAAGATGTGTAAAAATGTAACATTAGCGACAAAATTAAAAAATAATATTTCGTTTCGAATGAAGGTAGCTCGATTTCCTGGACAATTTGAAATTAGTCTGTGATCAATCAAGGAAATCGGTCTCTTTCATTTTTTTCAATAGGGCACAACCTGGGAATTTGCACTTATGGAGAAAGCTCATTTTCTATGCATTGATAAAATCACGCCCTTTTTTTTCTACATGAAAAATGCATAAAATATGAATAAATTTAATAATTTAAGTTTTTTTTTGTTGCAATTTTGTTGAAGTTTTGTTATAATGAAGCAATAATTTGTTAACCTGAAGTGATTGCATTACATATACTTTCCCGATAATCGAAAATACTTTTTCAACCGGTTATAGTATTTAGACAGAAGAATACGATAAGTTTTTCTTAATAACATAAACGTGTTACATTTCACAAGTAAAAATTTTGAGCTCCCTTTTCACTTCAGATTCATGACAAAAAATCAAAAGAAATAAATGTAGCCATGAATAATACGTGTATTGGTTAAAAAAAGCTACATACCACAATCACTGAATAATTGATAAAAACAACAATCAGTGGTGACTTCTATGTTTTATTTTATTTGATTCGATTAAAGACGTTGAGACATGTTCCAAATGAAGTGTTTATGACGTTGTTCCTGCATCCCAAATGAATTTCATGCCAAAAACCTTTTTCTTTTAAAATTGCCCCCCTTCATATTTACTGCACCAATAAATAAAGCAATACTATAACAATAATAATAAAAAAAAACACTCAACAAGAAAGAATTTTAGTTACTTTGCTTAAAAACGCACCCTGGTCATAGGGGTGCACGTTTTATGTATGAAGAGTAGCTTAAATCGCAACAGCGCCACATATCGCACCCCGGCAAAGAAACAGAAATAACTCAGGAAAAAAAAAAGTATCATTTTTTTTTTTACCGGGGGGCAATATGTTCGAAGAGGTTTCGTAAACATGTTCAAGGTTCAAGACACTGGAATTGTTATACACTGAACGCAAAACACTTCAAAAGGAGCAGATCACGAAAATGACTCTGCATGTATGTCTAGTGGAAATGGGGGTGTTAATCATTGAGCATTTTTTTTTCCTTTTGAAGTTTGGGAAAGAAAAGGCGAACACTGCCGTGGAAACAAAAGGGAAATGTCGGAGGGGTTTTTAACGGTTTAAATGTTTTCAGCGGAAACTAAACGAGCAAGCTTTTGCTCGTTTTTATTGCAATGAAGCTCAAGTACAATAGATGACCAAAATGCAAAACAATGGAAACTGAAAAATTTACAGATTCTGCCCTTTACATTCCCACGGCAGAATACCCTTCAATTGTTTTGGACAAAATACACATAGTGACCATAAAACAACAGCATTCTTAAAACACAGATATTGCAAGAAGAGGAAAATACTATATGCTTGCAATATTTGGTGCTTTGATTAAGGTACTTGTTAATTTCTTATTCAAAGTGGTTCATAGTTGGAGCAACAACTTCTAGTTGCGATGAAGTACGCCCAGATGACACGTAAGTTGTTGGAAGAGTGCCAAATCGGAAAAATATGAGAAGAACAGCAAAAAGTATAATTTTCATTGCATCTTGCCTTTAACACTTGTTCACAAGTTCACAAGTATATATATATATATATATATATATATATATATATATATATATATATATATATATATATATATATATATATATATATATATATATATATATATATATATATATATATATATATATATATATATATATATATATATATATATATATATATATATATATATATGAAGTGTGTGTGTGTGTATATTTGTTAAAACAGTCTTTTTCTTTTCCAGATGTTGGAAAAAGTTGTGTACTACATCGTTATGCAGAGGAAAATTTTATTGGTAAGTAATCATTTCTTGCTCAGGAAAGTGTTAATCAATCCAAGGAGAAAATCTCTCTCTCTCTCTCTCTTTTATATATATATATATATATATATATATATATATATATATATATATATATATATATATATATATATATATATATAAATATCGTGCCTCGATGTTTGTTCGGGGTAAACTCAGAAACTACTCAACTGATTTCTATCAAATTTCATACCTATGTGTCATTTGGTCCAATTTAAGAGATAGGATAGTTATTATTATTTTTTTATTGCAAATTAAACATTAATTATACAATAATAGTGTGAATTAATTGTTTAGTTCTAAAAGTTCTTAATAGTTGGCGGTGTAAGTTAATTAATCGACACAACCTTATCATCGTTTGACCTCTACACTGTAAAAAAAAATGCCGAAACGTTACTGATTATTTCCAAAGAATATTTAAGGATTTTACAGGTTTTTATCCACTTCTTGAGAAAATCAAGTACATTCATCAAAAGTTTCCTGAATTGCTACAAGTTTCACAAATGCAGACTTCTCACTGTTGTGAAAAATATTTTTCGCCACCAGTACAAAGATTAGCTGGGCGTATTTAATAGGTGTATCGGCTTCATCTCGATAATGATCCGCCCATATTGGCTAAACTCCCAATGCAGGCGAGTATGTTTTTGGGTTGTATCAAAATAATGAGTAAAAGATGCTTTAAATCCAACTACTGCGCCATAGCAACGCGTTCCTGTATCAGCTAATAATAAATTTAAAAACAAGTAAAGAAATCCACAATTAAAATGTTTGAAAAAGTTTTGTATATGATACCGCAGTCACAACACAGAGGGACGCTAAATATGCTCGTGGTCAGCTATGGGTGCCTCATGGGGCGCTGGACCAGGGATTGCTCGTCTTCTGGTTCTAGATCAAACAATCAGAGCTGTCTTAAATGTCCCATCCGACTGGTTAAACCACAAATAGTGGTAGGTACGGGGAACCCTGGAGCGAAAAGCTGAAAAGTCACAACACAGATTAAATATCTTAAGTGTATTTTGCTTGCGTTCATATTTATTTATTAAATAGGTCCTGAGGCTGGCTATTGTTACATAATTACTTTTTTTTTGTTGGAAAATTCTTAAATTACGGAAAACTTTTCTGCTCCATCGAAATCAAGAATCGTTGCCATTCTTTATTTCGATGGAAACAAAAGAGGTCTCATTTTCTATTTCGTCGAAAGAATTGAAATAATACTATGCATTTCATTGAAAACTATTTTCCTTAATTTTAGTTTGGAGCTTTAAAACTTGACTATACTGTACAGGAAAAAGTAGTATCAAACGGATAAAATTCTGATTTGTAACTCCTTTTTTATGAGAATATCAATTAAACGATGTTTCTTGTATTGAGGGGAATATGGAAGTTCCTGCCACATAATTTGTTTGTCTACTTTCAAGGAAAATAGGAAGATTAAATACAATCATCGTTGAAGTTAAGCAAAATATATATTTCCATTTTCTTTACAAAGAAACAAACTACATTCATTAAAGAAAAAAACATATTTTTTTTTTAAACCAGACCTAAAGACAATATGTTGTAGGTTCGAAAAAAATTTAAAACTCATTTTCATCAGCATGAACATTTTTCCTTTTGTCTGACTATGAGCACACATAGTCAAAACAAAATACATTAAAAAAGTTTTCATATCTAGTTTAAACGCCACTGGAAAATTAGAACATTAAAACTCTTAAATATTTTTAATGTATTTTTTTCCGAGTAAAGCACATTTTAAAGGAATAGGGTTTGGTGGGGTAAAGTGGTCATAAAATCGTAGGTTTTCAACTTTGGTGGATAATAAATACAACAAAATATTAAAACACTTCAACTTTTTTTGTTGTTATTTTACATTGCATTATTAAAGAACACAGTACATTGAAGTTTAGAAAAAAAATATATTGATTTAATTAGTTTTTTAATTTTCTTTTCCCTTTGTATTTATGACCACTTATACCCCATGGGATTGGGGGGAAAGTGGTCACAGCATGGGGTAAAGTGGTCATAGTTAAAAATAAATGCAAAACCATATTAAATAACCCTAATGTTTGTATATTTCAGTTATTTTTATGATTACAAGTATATGCACTAATATATGCGTGTATTCACGAGTATATACTTGTCGTGTAAACATGAGTAATCACGTTCATATATGAGTAGATACCGTGCATACCTGATACGTGTATAGCAGACGTATATACACATATATGTACAAGTGTACATGCGGGTACATACATAAGTGTACATAAATGTATATACGGGTTATACATTTATGTACACTTATACACGAGTTAATTCGTGGATGCATCCAGTGCGTGTTTGTACGTGTCTACTCTCGTAGATACATGTATATATGGAAGCACGAGTATATACGTATGTATACGTGTAAACACAATTATATTCCTGAAAAAACGTATAATACGTACATTTATGTGTATACGGCAGTATATATATGTATTCACGAGTATATACGCTTATATACATGAATGCCTACAGAGTGAATCCAAGCTCTTGCGCAAAAATCTAAGGGGTGTGAGAGGTGAGGATAAAAAGCAAAGAATAATAAGGAGCTTATGGTCGCTGACGCGCTACATGCACACAAAACCAGAAACTCAATGGATGCAAAACAGGTCACAAATTTTTTACACTAAGATGATTTTACTCAAAATTTTAGTTTTTAAGAAATATTTAGAGCACTTGTTAAAAGTTACGACCCGTAGTAGTTCTAATACACGCATCGCAACCAAGGCTCAGCGACGGATGAAAGTTTTTCAAAAGTCGCGTTATTAAAACAGAGAGTGCTTTGTGATTGCGACGCATGTATTACAGCTGCAGGCCGCAAATTTCTTCAATCACTTTAAAACTTTCTTACGACCTAAAATGTTGTGCAAAATTGTCTTAGTGTAACAAATTTGTGACCTGTTTTGCATCCATCAGTCTTTGGCTTTGCGTGCCAATGTAGCGCATCAGCATTGTATTTGTGACCATATGTTCTTTACGATTCTTACTTCTTATCCTAACCTCTTACACCTTTTAAAAATTTTCCCAAGAGTTTAAACTCACCCTGTATACTTGTATGTCATATGCTTGTATGTAAGTGTCTACCCGAGTACGTACGTGTATATACGTGTCTACCTGAGTATATAAGTGTTCGTATACATACAAGTAAAAGCAAGTATATACGTGTATAATCGAATGTATAACTGCATAGATAAAAAATGCCCATATCAGATACCCATATACGTATTTATTGGTGCATTTATGTGAATACGTTTATATACGCGCCTACACGAGTATATGCGTATGCATACGTATATACTCGTATATTTAACCCATTTACTGTAAAAAAAAATACATATTAAGTGAAATTAATATTTAATTTATACATATATGCTTTATAAATAAGTTTTAAGTGACATTAGAAGAACAATATTCGTTAAGCCTAATATTATGACCACTTTACCCCATCTTACAGAAATTGTTCTAAAAAATGATCTAAAATATATTCAGCTAACTGTTAATGAGTAAGCGAGCTTAAGACATGTAGGAAGCTTCCTGTGCCCTCAATCTGTTCATAATTCTAACAAAAAAAATTTCCCAAAGAAGTTAAAAGAGGTGTTTAGATTTTTAAGATTTTCATATTTACACAAAATATTTTTTTTTACCAAATAAAATTTTTCCAGTTTTGAAATTTTGTATTCAAAATGTAGTTTCTAACTTCCCAAACCTAAAATAAAATTTTCACATTCATTTCCAATCTATAGTCACTTATTTGACGTATGACCACTTTACCCCAATGACCACTTTCCCCCCACCAGACCCTAATAATTTTACTAATATTTTTACTTCTATATACAATTCCTTCATGCATGAAGCACCTAAATATATTAGTTTATAATTATTTTCAAGAAGTATGATTTTTTCGTGTTACAGAAACTATACAGCCAACAGTTGGTGTGGATTACCGACCAGTGTATAAAACATGTAAAGGGAGAAAGACGAAATTGATGATATGGGATACTGCAGGTCAAGAAAAGTTTAAGTCCATTACTATGTCGTAAGTACAGACGAATTATTTAATCAAGAAATTAGTCACGTGTATAAGGTGTTTTTGTAGAAGAAAGAGATAACAATAGTGTTAACTGAAAATAGTTTGCAAGGTAATATATTATTTTAGGTTAAAGGGTGGACCAACCAATGAATGAACACTACCCAGTGAATAAACACCTCGTATTTTTTGTAAAAAAAATTAAGTTTTAAAACTTTTTTCAAAGATGAATTGGAAATAGTAACTCCCTTTTATCCATCTTTAGAAAGAAAACGACTAGACAATGCTGTGTGCCTACTGACTGGGGTGTTCATTCATTGGGTCGGACCACTTTTTTTCATTTCAATCTCTCAAAAAGTTTTATGCAGAACTATGAAAATTCTGGAAATTTTTTTTTCAAATAACTACATGCATAATTAATGCCATTTTATTGTCATGTGAAAATTTGATGATTATATTTCTTTCTTTTGCGAAAAAGTAATTTCGTGATCTGTGTAAAACCCAATCCGTCTCAACACCAGTGGATCCTGAACTTAATTCATGCAACTATATGCAGGATAAAACTGTTGAAGGACGATTGAAACATGATTAGATCTTGATTAAATATGTGTCAGATATTTGATGGTGACCTCCTTTAATTTCATGTTAGATTTTGGTTATCATTGACAATCTTTGTTATCTATACTTTTCAGAAATGTAGATATTAAAAAATGCAAAAGAGATTAACGATAAAGATAAGCCAAATGTTTTTACACTCATTGTTGTACTTATTGTTGGTTGCAAAATATGGCATAACCAGAACTACGAGTACATAAAATAAATCCAGATCGTAAGAGGATGTAAAAATGTTTTTTCCTTTCAAATATCATAAAACTTATTAGGAATATGAAAAATTTCATAACTTCGTAATATAATGCAAAGTCACTGGTTTTCAACTTGGTTTACTTATCACGCGGAAGGTTACTAAAACATTTGTTTAGGAATTTCACCATACCGGCTATTTTTGGTGTGCAATTTTGGTGCTTCCGTTCACCCTACAAATACTGCACTTCGGAGTAAATGGAAACAACTACGTTTTTCATTCTTCTTATTCTTTGGAAGATTAAATTTTTATGAATTTGACACTTTTGCGTGTGTTTTACAAAACTTCAGCGTATAATTTAACCGTTTGCATATTTATTATTTTAATCGATTAATTAATGTTAGTACATTTGTTGGATTTAGCTTGTCGCAATTGACACACTGGCCACAGATTCAGTATCGTTAGTGTAGAACTTCCTGAGCTTCTTAACTGATTGTCTATAGAGTGATTATCTATCTTCATCTACCTCATCTTTATCTTCTTTACTAATAATAAAGTTGAAAGTCTCTCTGTCTGGATCTCTCTCTGTCCGGATCTCTGTCTGTCAGGATCTCTATGACGCGCATAGCGCCTAGACCGTTCTGCCGATTTTCATGAAATTTGGCACAGAATTAGTTTGTAGCATGGAGGTGTCCACCTCAAAGCGATTTTTCGAAAATTCGATTTTGTTCTTTTTCCATTCCAATTTTAAGAACATTTTCCCGAGCAAAATTATCATAAGATGGACGAGTAAATTACCAAGTTATCATAACGTGGAACCGTAACATTGGCAAGCCGATTGGCGAGAAATTCATCATACATTATTTGTAAATATACAGGCGAACCAAAAGACATTTTAATTTTCTACTACGGGCAAAGCCGCGAGGGTGCCACTTGTAATTACATAAAATTCCTCTTTTCCTTTCCTCAAAATGCTTATCATCTTTTTTTTGTTAATTTCATTCATTCATGATAATTTTTTTTCGAACTTTAAAGTCAGCAATTTTGTCTAATATTTAAGCACACAAAAAAATTTTTCTCACAAATGCAATTTCTAATTTAAATAGGTAAAAAACAAATAAACGTTCGAATAAAGTAAGAAGGGTAAATGCCTAATTATGAGCATGGTTGAGAGATTTTTAAATTTGTGCTAATACTTAGAAATTTCACTTTTACAGCTGTGAAATTTTCATTAATTTTTATCTATTTTTTGCATTTATTTTTAGACATAAATTGGAAGACACTGGTTTGATCAGTCATGGTCACACTCGCATAGTAATGTGAATACAAAAAAAAAAAAAAAAAAAAAAAAAAAAAAAAAAAAAACTATTAATACTTTTGTATTATAATCAGTTCTAAATAATAGTTCGAGGTAAGAATTGCCAAAAAAGTAATTATGGTCATGTGTGCCCATTAGGGTGGTTCAAAAATACATGTAAAAAAAAGTTCTCCTATATAACGGGCCATCCCTCAATATTTTTAGACTTGTAGATAGTAATATACTGGAAAAAATTTAGCTTCCGATTTCAACTGAAAGAGGGTGCTCAACCTCCTCCCGCAAACTTTAAACGTATGGGGAGGGAGGTAAAAAAGTTACATTGAACTGAAAAAACAATGCTTAAGTGCATATTATAATATACGCTAGTTGGGCAGTAAATGGGATGTTTTCATTTTTACCTTGGTCTCTGAGGTCAAAGAAAACATGATCTGATTTGCTAACAAACAACTATAAAGTCAAACTTTTCATACCCAGTTGCTCTCAGAGTGTGTAGTCTTGGACACAATGCATAAAATTTTATCTCTCAGTTTATCCCGAAGAAAAGGAAAACCTAATAGTCTAAGATCCCATTAGGTTTGGCTTACCCTCATCGAGTTTCCTAAAATTGTTACCATAATGAAGAGTAAAAATTGTAAATAAAACGTGAAAGAAAGAATTTCTACCTCTTTCACGTGAACTAATTAGGGTTGCCAGAGGTTGAAAAGTGCCTAAAAATGAGTAATTTACCCTCATCGAGTTTCCGACAATCGTTATCATAAATGAAGAGTAAAAGAGGGAAATAAAACGCTAAACTAAGGTGGTCTACCTTTTTCGGCTCCCTAATAAAGGTTGTCAGGGGATAAAAGGTTTTCAATGAGGGAGATAATTTATTCCTCATCGAGTTTCCGGAAGTTATTGTTACAAATGAAGAGTAAAAGTTGTAACTAAAACACAAAAGTAAGGTTGCCTACCTTTTTCCGTCCCCTAACCAGGGTTGCAAGAGGCTTAAAAGTGCCCAAAAATGGGTAATTTACCCCCATTGAGTTTTCAAAAATTGTTGTCATAAATGAAGAGTAAAAGCTGGAAAGAAAACGTTAAATTAAGGTTGCCTACCTTTTTCCGGTCCCTAACCAGAATTGTCTCATCGAGTTTCCACATAAGCTACATAAAGAAATGTAGGTAGAAAAATTACAAAATCGATGGTATAGGGTTGCCTAAGCAAAAGTGCTTCAATCATAGGGTTGCTGCTATTCAAAGTTTCAATACTGAAACTTCGAACAACGGCAGCCCTGTGATTGGAACACTTTTTACGTTTTATTTACAACTTTTACTCTTCATCTATGGTAACAGTTTTTGGAAACTTGATGAGGGTAGGTCAAGTCTAGTGGGATCTCGCCCTATAAAGTTGAAGCATTGAAGTTTTGTTACTTCAACCTAAGTAGCAGAAACAGTGCGACGCTGCGTCCCATATTAAGAAAGTTTGCAGACCATTTCTTAGTTAGGGAAGGAAAAACCTAACATTTTTAATGAAAATACTCTTAGTTTCTGCTAATGAAGATTTGTACCGGATTTGCTGAGATACAATACACAGGTTTTTAGTTCTAGTAATAGTATCTTGTTTTAAGTATTTCTCGATCTATCTTGATTTTATAATCTTCAAATACAAAGTTGAAAAGATAATAGTTATGGAAACTCATAACTGCTTAATATTAAAAGCGTTAGTTTGTACACATGTTATACGTGTGTGTGGCGAGGGGGGGGGGGGGGTGAGGGATGTAATTGAGCTTTTTCCACCCTCCTCCTTTAAATCTTAAAATTATGAACAATTTAAAGAGATTGGAAGCGATCTTAGTTAATAGAAGTAGAATGTCAGCATTGTTTCATCTAAAACATACGGCCAAAAAACATTGTTTGTAATGAGTTGTTTAAAATATGATATTTATTTCTAGATTTTACCACGGAGCGCACGGTGCTCTTCTAACATACGATGTAACTCAAAGGCATACTCTCTACAACCTTCCTAAATGGCTGTCAGAGCTCAAGAGAATATGTGGAAACATACCTATTATAATCAGTAAGTTTTTAACTTTTCCCATTTTACAATTTCGATCCGGAAATGTGCAGCACTTCAACAGGGCTGTATGAAGCTACATTCTACCCATATTACTGTGCGTAGCATCTTTATTTATATCATATTTTCCTAAACTAGAGTTTATTGTTCGATTATGGTTTAGGGCAGCTTTGCAGAAATTACTTGTAGTACGTACATCATCGGCACTTTGTGGCCCTAGATTCTTATGTATGTGTGGCTAAATTCTGCATGTAATGTGCACTTAAAATCCAAGTTGTATTTTAGTTTTTCGTAAACGTATAACGAAAGAAAACAGTAAGTTTAAAGATTTATGGTCTTTTATTAGTTCAGCATTTTTTTTTTCATATAATTTACTACCTAGCAGTAAGTGACAGTAAGAAGTAATTTATTTCCCAGTTATCCGACTGTACTTTCTGGAAAGGAAAAGGAGGGACAGAGAGAAAGGCAGTAAATTCGAAGTTTAATGAAATTGAGAGATATGGTAGAATTAATGTGTTTAAAATACAATTGTTTGTTTTAGGTTCTGTAATATGGTCTGTCTCTCCCCTTAGCAGTAAATAATGTGGTTCAACTTTTAGTCCTTCAATGGGATTTGTCAACATTCAATAACCAGAAACATTATTGATGCAGTAAAATAATAATAATAAAAATAAATAAGAAATAAATAAAAGAAAAAAAAACAAGCACACAACAACAAAGAAAAAAAAAGTGGAAAAAGTTTAGAATAAATTGAAAAACAAATATGCAAACGTTCACAATTCAATAATTTTCTCCTATTTTTCTTGTTTATCTAATTCAAGAAGATGCTTGAGCTCCAAATCATTCATTACCAATTTACAATGAATTGATAAATTAATAGATAAAGTTAAACACGAATTATCGAGTGTGAAGCGAATATTATTTTTCTTTTAATTTTAACTTGTTAGGCTACAAAATTTCTGCGAATAACGTTTATCATGAGTTTTGTTTCGTAATAGCGGCAGAATATTTAGTGATAAATATAATAAAGTGCTATCGTTAAATTTCTGCTTAAAAATAATAATAATAAAAAAATCCATAAGATACTTTTGGGAATCAAATGTAATTCTTCAAAATGATACAATTCCTTGTATTGTTTTTGGGTCAAAATAAATGAGAAAATGACTAGATTTTTTTAAAACTATTCTGTTTCTTAATAATCAATATACTTCAGAAAAAAAAGAAATGTAAAAAAGTTCAAGGAAAAACATGTAGAAGCAATTAAATTCTAAAATTAAAAAAAAAAAAACAATCAAATATCTGCCGGTAGTTTAACAAATTAGTCACGCTTTCCTTGCTTAGTAATTATGCTCACCAATCCGCGAAGATCTTACTTAATTCGAGAAGATTTAAATCGTCTGTTAGAAAAAATTGGACTGAAATACCCGTTAAAGTTAGAACAAAGTGTAATTAATTCACCCCTTTCTGTACGAAAGATAATTTAAGTTAAGAGCTCATTACAATTAAAACATAATGAAAATCTCGCCCTCAAAAAAAGAACTTGATAAAAATACGAAAGATAAAATTATTTTTAAAAAAAATGCTTCAAACATCACTTCTTCGGAATCCAAACTAACTTCTATCAAATGTCGCTACTATAGTTGCTAAAGTGCTCTCGAGTAAAGCAAAAACAGCTAGTTTGTAGAGTTTCAATAGTTGTTTTCAAATTCGGGTTCTCAAGTTACATTTTACTCTTCAACTCCAAGCTTGAATAGAGTTCAGCCTAGGTTTACCGCTTAATTGAAAACTCCTATATCTACTGTTATAATTAATAGAACTCGACCGATGGTTCAAAAGTTTAGCCATCGGCATCGGCATTGGTGGCCGATGCTAACTTGGATAAAACATCGGCTTATCGGCTTTGAAAAACACCTCAATGCCGATGTATTGCCGATGTTTTTGGGAAAATTAAAAAAAAAAAAAATCTAACCTTTAGTGATCTATTATTTATTGCTTAGTTAAAAGTAAGTACAGCTTCGGGCTCGAAATCGGACAGCAACAGAACCAATATCGTAAACGCGGGCTACTTTGGCCCAGATTTTTTTTCTCATTCTTTTCCCAATACTTTTATAATTATTCATATTTCCAAGCTGTGGAGACTTGTTTTACGCATCTAGAGGTCTCTTTTTTAATTTAATTTTTGAATAGTGATCAATTTATTTCCGAGTATTTTTACTCTTTATTAGTGTTTTTAATTTAGGACAATGTTACCCTTGCGTTTGGGTTACTTTGGCCCAAAGTGGTTTTCTCTATTTAAAACCTCTGTAGAACTAACTAGAGTCAAAGAAATACGATTGTTCATACGAAAAACTATTTATTGGAATGAAAAATACATTTAAAAGAAGTTTGAGTCACACATATTTGTTTTAAGGAAAATCATTATTATTATTATTTTAATATGTGTGAGCATACCCAGCTATTGTCTCAGAAATTACCGATGGAAAACAGTCATCTTTTCATCAGTTTTGGAGGTTGAATAATTTTACTAAGACACCACCATTCGTTAAACAAAAGATTCTAAAATTTCGGTCACTTCCAAAATTTTTTGGTGCATTCCATTTGCTCTCAACATTCGCTCTTTCTTTTCTCGCATCAACATCTAGTTCAGCTTGAACTAGATGTTGATGCTGAGTTCATTCCATTCTACAATAACAAAATACCATTAACATTCCAACAACTTTAACAATATTTGTAATATGTAGATGCAACTGTGTAAACCTTTTTCTAAACCTCCTGCAACTTTTAATTCCTCTTCATCTTCCACTATGAAAGCAATGTAACTGAGCCCTAATGAATTGAGTCTGCAATCTCCCTATTTATCCGTTGCTGCATATTCCAGGTTTTTTCTTGTGTTTTTCCTGTTTAGAGTCTTAATTTTAGCTATTCTTTACTTTTCCAAATCTCTCTGGTGGATGTTTTCAAGTTTTTATGCGGGGCTGAATTAGGTCGTAATTTTTAGGTAAAGAGATATGTTGTCATTGTCAATTTTTAAAAAGAAAACCTAAACAAAAATGAGGTGTGCAACTATACTACGGCATCGAGTATTAGATAGTACTCGTAAATAGGTACTTAAAAAACTCTTAGCTGATGTAGAACTGCTTCTACATGGAGAAGTTTGAGAGGTTATGAAGGCACATGTTAGCACAAGGAATGCAGAAACACTATTGTTGCTTCTTGAGAAGAACTATAGAACTGTTTGGTGGGGGGGGGGGGAGGGGTTAAGGAGCCCTTCAACAGAAATTTAAAAATACTGAAGTCCTAAAAAGAAGGTTTAGAATGATGTTGGTGGCGGAAGGGGTTTAAGGGGTGCCCCTCCCTCGGAAATCTTCGTAAAGTGAAGTCTTAAAAATATGATTGTAGGCCCCACCCCCAGCTTTGGTATCAAATGCAGAGAAGTGGAGTTCAGGTACTAGTCCGGAGCAGTTTTCGGAAATTGAAGTTCTAAAAACGCAGTTTTAGAGGATCATCGCTGATATTAGTAGAGCTCGCCCTCCATAGGAAGTTTTTCAAAATAGAAGTTTTTAAAATGCGATTGTTAACTATTTGCCAACATTAAAGGAAGGGATTGGGTTCAATATGAATCTCGTGCAGAAGTCTTTCGAAATAGAAACTTCAAAACACAACTTTAAACGGTATCCAGAGATGTAATGAACTCCTAAAATAATTTTAGAAGAGCTTTAATGATGTTTAAAGGTGTAATTTGGGGACGCTCCCAGGATTTTTTTTTTTAATTGAAGGCTTATAAACGTGATTGTAGGCTATATTTTGGAAGGAGCCAAAAGGAGTTCAGGGAGTCTCCTATACCAGTTTTTAGAAATTGAACTTCCAAAAACACAATTTTAGACTTTTTTTGGAAGAGAGGGCAGTATGGGGATTTGTCCCGGAAATTTTGCTAAATTGTAGTCTTGAAAACGCGGTTGCAGGCCATGGATGGTAACTTTAGAGGAAGGGGTGGAATTTAAGTACTCAATCAGTTCCAAAAATGTAATTTCAAGCCACGATTGGGGCCACTAAGGGAAGGATTGAGTTCAAAAAACTGCTTCTCTGGGCCCTCGTTTGCTAGAGTTCTATTTTTATTTATTTTCGATAAAAATTTTGTGAGGAAAATTTCGTTAAGGTTTTTCTTTTCCAAGAACATTTAAAAGTTATGTTTTTGATAGTAGTATTTTAGATTTCCATACTAATATTTTTATTTGTTAAAATTCAATAAATATCTAGCTTTTAACTACTAGTGCAATGGAGTGACTCTTCATTGCAAGCTTTTAAATTCCAATCTTTCTCTTTTATCTTTTCTTCTGTTAAAAATTTTTTTCTGCGACCCTTGTATTTTTCTCTACTCTGCTGTAAAATTCGAGATAACAATTTCATTAAAAATATAAGAAATATAAATATTTCAGAGGCCTTAGCTATCAAATTTATTTATCCATTCGTTTTTTTTAAGATATGATTTGCCATCGGTTTCTTCAACGTACTGAATATTATTTTGTTACTTAAAAAATGTTTGAAGCCTATATTTCGGCGGTCCTTAGTTTGGCTTTTCCATCGACCTTTTGAAACAGAAAATAATCGACCATCGGCCATCGACCCGTATTTGAACCATCGGCCAACAATTGACATCGGCCCATCGGCCAAAAATTGACATCGGTCGAGCCCTAATAATTAAAAGAGAAAATTGAAACGAACTTTATTATTATGCAGAAAAAAAGGCTCTTTTGAATGACATATATAATGTGAAGGGATGCGGAAACTTTCATTTCTTTGTTATTCTCAGGTGAAATTTTAGCTTAAAAAATACCCCAAGGTGAAAATTCCCGGGATCAAAAGTTATTTTATACCAAATTTCAAGGCTGTAGGTGCTACAGGATTTTACACATGTGGAACATTTACAGACACAATTTCAATTTCTCTGATGTTAGATTTCTTACACATGCATAGAGAAAATTATATAAACACTTAAGTGTTATTTTGCTATTATTATTAATTTTTTCCTTCTATAAAAAGCAAAATACTTTTTCTTCAGTTGGTAATAAATGGGATTTAAGGTCAAAGGATCGAATTCCAAAAGAAGAAATTGAAGCATTTATCGAAGAGCTGGGCTATACCCAACGACATTTCCTGACAAGTGCTTATACATCAGAAAACATCGAGGAGGTACGTAGCAACTAATTCCAAAAAAGAAAAAAAAAAAAAAGAAAAAGAATGAAAATCTGTTTTTTTTTTGTCCCCCCAAGCCCCTTCACTATATTAAATATCCGCAATCAAAGATTGCAGTTAAGTTTTGAAACTTTTTTTTGGTTTTTTTTTTTTTTCCTTTCGAATTTCTAGGCTTTACAACCGGTTGCTCTTTGTTAATAAAAAATTATACTTTCGTATGAATGGGCGCTTAGTTTTCAGTTTTATTCGTACTAGATTGAACAGAAATCAACTGTAATATTTCAAACTTTTAACATAATAAATAAAGCAATCATTAAAATTAAATAAACTAAGCAATATTAAATGTGCGCAGTTGTAGTATTAAGTAGAAAATACTATTAACAGATTGAAACATTTAAAAGGGTAACTTTTTATTTTAAAGCATTCAAATGAAGATTTTTAAAAAAATGAAAAAAGAAAAACTTTTAATGAACCCATTTAAATGTCTTTGGTATGAGAAATTTCTAAGTTTGATCTATTAGTAATTCGTAACTCAAGTGCAGCAGTCTCTATCTAATGGCTACTGATAGAAGTAACCATGACCGATACATTTACGTTACCTGTCTAATGAGACATCTGCCTTGTCCACGCCAAATTGAAATGTTTACCTTTTTTGACTAATTTCCTAAACCACAAGGTGGCGTTCTGTTCAAGAAAAAGCATACATAATTAAAGGTAACCACCCCGCCCCAGGCTTTTCAGCTTGAAGTTTTGCTGGGTCCAGTCGTAAAAGTTGGATAGAGCCTAAATCCGAAAATAATTTGAAAACTTTACAACCATTTTTGGTTACATTAATATTTTTCACATTAGATTTTGTAGTTTCAAATTACAGATTCTTATTCATCACTAAAGAAGTTCTATGCTATATATATATATGTATGCTATATATATATATATATATATATATATATATATATATATATATATATAGTATTTTTTTTTTCATGACGAAATCTACTTTTTATGCATATTTCATTGTTTTTTACATGATTCTTAAGTAGAGGTTTTACATTAAATTTCACTCCTAATTTTTAAAAATCGACGGACTATTATAGCCGTTGCATAACTATACAAAAGCCATTTCTCTAGTTGTTTTTCTCTTCTTTGAATTCGTTGCGTGAGATTTGATAGCAGACACAAATTAAAAATATGCGAAAACAAGCTACGTTAAATAACATGCTAATGCACACTGTGCTTGTAATTTCTTTTTACTTTGCAATTTTCATCATTTGATTAGCGCACAGCTACTTGAAATACATTGAAATATAATTCTAACTCGTTTTTATATTTTTTTTGTATAAAGTAGCTCACTATATAATAAGTTGATAATTTTTTCAGTCATTTGAAGCTCTTACATCTATATTGATGGACAGTCTTAAAATAGTAAATATGGATGGAGAAGAGAAAATTATTTTAAGAAGTCAAAAGAAAACTTTTTCTTGTTCTTGCTGACGACGTTGGGTGTAGAAAACTATTAGTTACTATTCGGTATAGCTAACTAGTTGTTAAATTTTGCGACTATTTCTGTCATTGTATAAAACTTATCATCATGGAAAACTCATCAATGTATTTATATAGCTCATATTAGCCTTATATTTATTTACATGTGATCAATGTAATTTCTTCTCGGAGAAAGTACTGAATGTATTATTGAATGAAATTAATATGATATACCTAATATTATGTCTTTGATTTTTTGAAAATGATGTATATGTATTTGAAAATATTGAGTGTATTTTATTTTGTTTCAATACTTTCCCGCTCTCTTTGGTGATAATTAATAAATGAAAAAATCTATGTATAATCAAGAAAACGTGAATTTAACTTTGACTAGTTTAATGAAGTTACTCTCTTTAAGAATGCATTGCAAATGCAATATTTCTTTCTTCATTTTTCAAAGAACAATTTATTATTTATTATTAATAATTTGTAATTTGTTAAACTTACAAATTCCAAAACCCAATTAAGTAGTCGGGAATAGAAAGAGAAAGCATTAGATCGTCTTAAATTTAAATTTGGATGCTGATTACTTATTGCTCTAAAATTATATTTAACTATTACTCATTAATCCAATCAAGAACAATAATCTCATCTCAGTAACGCAAGTCAAAGAAAGGAAAAATAAAGAATTAAAAATGGCAACGAAACTTAGGTGACAAAATACCGGAAACTCAATTTTTAGTTTAAATAACTATAGAATGAAAAAAAGAACAAAATAAGTAAATTCCGGATTTTGTCCTACGTTTTAAAGCAATTTATTATTAATTTGTAGGACAGAGCATGAGACTGGAAAAACTACACCACCATTAACCCACATCGTAAGATTTTTAACGCATTTTTTTTAAATCCAGTTTCATTTATATTTAAACATTGCATGTAATAACCTTTGCTTTTATTTTAAAAACATACAGGATGGTTCAAAAGTCTGTAGAGTTTTCAAAACTTTTATTGAACTTTTACAGTGAAATGAAGCGGTTTGCACAGAAATGCTAAGACACATGGGGGATATTTCCTTATAATGAAAAGTGCCCAAAAGGTGGCACAGAAGTTGAATTAATGGACCCTTTATCTTTGACGAACTTCTTTGTAAAGCATTTCAAACAGTTTTGTCACAGGTGAAATATATAATGCGCTATTTAAAAAAATAAAGTCATCTTCTTAACATTTGTGCAGAATGGAGCTCCTCCGCTCATAGCCACTCCTGTTACGACACTTTTAAAGGAAAGAAATGTCCTTAGTCGACGTTTTTTAAATAAATGGTATCCATGGTCTCCTGATCGTACACCTTGTGGCTTCTGGTTGTGAGACTATTTAGATTCACCTGTTTATAGATATTAGTTTACTTCTTCGGCTGAATTAAAAGAAACAACATGCTATCATGTGTCTGGTATATCCTCTAAAATTCCATTTAAGACTGAGCAAGGTGTTGTCTACCGCCAAATGACTGTACTTCTCAGTGATTGGAAACACATTTAATAGTCGTTATATTCAAACTTTTATCGAAAAAAATGAGCTGTACGGTTACATTATTACATTAGTTCAGCTCCAGTGCCACTTTTTGAGCAAAACTAAAACTGATATATGTATAAAAAATCATTAAAAACAAAAATCTTTAGGTTTTATTTTTCTGTAGTAGTTAAATAATTATAAGGCTTTAAAAAGTCAATTGTCTTTCGATCATTGTGTATTTTGACAGCATTATGTATTTTGATTCAACAAGTTCTGTTAAATCATTCTGAATTGTTACTGTTTCTAAAAGAGGTCTTTGTTTCACTACTACAAATAAAAGTCGATGGTTAATAAGAAACATGATAAATGTACAGAGAAATAGTTTATATTACAGATCATTGCATTAATAAAATGAATCTAACGTGAAATGTAGGAATTAATTGAAATAGCTCTAATACTCATGATGCATCTTAATTTATTACTAAAGGTATTTTCGGAAAAATAATAGCTTATTTTCATGAAAATTAAGGGAAAAAAATGTTATGAAAATAAAAGAAGTTGGGCATATTGTGTTGTTTCTAATATCTGTACAATGCACATTTCCATATGAATATAGACAAACAATTCCAAAACCGTTCCACATAAATATACACTAAAGTATATTACATGCATAAAACGCATGTTTTTTTTTAACATTCTGAATGCATTTCAAGCTCTAAAGTGTTTAAACAACATGTGCTTTTGTGTCTGATGATTCAAAGCGGTTGCAACATGACTTTTTCTGTTGGGGAGGATTTGGTTTCAGAAAAAATGTTCGAACGTCATAGGCAGAGTCGTTGCTTCTCTCAAATAACCTCGAGCTCTCGTCAGGTTCTTCTACTTTGCGTCTGTCTTCCAGCATCATAGAAGCCATTTTTTGAAAAACCTGATTGTAGAACAAAAAATATAATGTAAAATTTATTACACCCTTTACACAGATATTTTATACAATAACTCGCGGTGTAATACTTCGATAAATGAATATTGATATCATGGCTTTTGCCATGTAGTTGCTGTGGGTTTTAGAGGAGACAGACAAGGCTAGACATTTTATTCTTGGTTAGCTTCTGGTCACATTAGGTTCCCTAAGATTCTACCATGGCACTGAATTTTTCTCGAGATGTATGAAGTGCAATGAAAGTGAGGCCACAGCGGTGCACTTTATCTATTGTGTTGTCTTATCGCATGAGGACATTCTAGATAGACATGGTTTGGTGTTGGAGAGATTGAACGAGAATAGATTTATGAATCTGATCTGATTTCAGATCAGTGAGGGTAAGCAAGAAGCAAAAGATAAATATATTTGTCCCCACTTCATAAGGCTCTGGCGCCTTCCTCCATAAGTTTCCTTGCAGCCCAATAAAGTTTACCCTTGATAAAGTTGTCTGAGGTAAAATTTTTAAAGCTAGAGAGTGCATAGCAGCTCGTTAAATGTAAAAGGTTCAACACTTCCTCTGATGAACACAATGGGCAGCTACTGTTACTTGCTATAACGATATGATGTAGGCGTCCATGAAGAAAGTCATGACCTGTTGTTAATCTGAAAGTTATGACAAAAATTGCACTTGATAAGTCCTTTGGAGCAGGAGAAAGGAACAGGTCCAATACCCTTCCATCAATATCTCCATTTAAAAGCCGCGTAAATTTCTGCTTCAAGATCTCTCTCATTAACTTTTTAGTCTGAGACCAAAATTAGTGAAAGGATAATGCGAAAATCAGTTTTTGTAATTCAAAATCAATTTTGGTATATTGTAAATACTGGGGATATATTGAAGAACTATCCTCTAGCTAGCGGTGATAGCGTTGGAACAGTATAGTTTTATCTCCTCAACAAAAAAGCAATCGTGAAGAGAAGGCAAGATAGTAGCCATGAGCTTTCATAAATATTAAAACGAGAATGCAAATTACATTAAATGTATTAACCCAGATTAAATTCATAAGCCTTATTGGTGCTGATCGCACATCTGTAATAGTGTAGGCTATCATTTCGGTTACACACGAGTTAAAAATTGGCTGTTACGATGGAAATGGAGATTGTCTTCTGAAAATGGGGGTGTTTCTGTATTTGATGCTTTTATCGCTACCACACAGAAACTAAATTGCCTCTGTTTAACAACAAACTTTCAGAGAAACACAAAAGTAAAGCAACCAATTGGCTGAAAGATGGACTGCAAAACTCGCCAAATATTTGCATGATTGGAACCCGAAATGCGTTCATGTTCCTTAGAAAAAAAAAAGGAAAACAAAAACCGCATCATTATAATGCTCAGTTTAATATATCTTTGGATTGGGGACTTGAAATGACACCACCACAAAAGGTCTTTGGTCTTAGTTACAGTCTTGGACATCTTCATTGATTGGATTGCTGTTTTTTGTCCAACATCAGTATTCAGCAAGTTTCTATTTTGCGCCAAGTTAGCGAGGAACTATTAGACGTGAGCAATCTCAAAATTCGTTTCGAAATTGAAATGTCATTAGAATGCTGGCAATATATCAATAACATTGTTCAAAATTTGTTCTAACAGTGACAATGTGTAAAAAAAAAAATACTTACATACTGTAACAATAAAAATGTAAAAGTAGTATCAGTGCTTTTAGTAATTAACAGTAATAATAATACGTAAAAAGTAATAATGAAAATAAAAATGGTATAAGAAAAATCTAACGAAATTCAAAATTTTTCGGACGAAGTGAGAGTTTTTATAGTTTTACTGTGCAACACTTCTCGAATATTGCGCAAGGGGAATCAATACGTTAAAATAATTGAAACAAAGAAATTCATTTAAAGGAAAAGAAATAGGGAAAATTTTAGGGAAAAAACGAATGTGAACATTTTTTAAAATAAAAAATTAAGAATCAATGCAAACAAATATTCATAGTTTATGATCAAAACAATTCTCTAGCAAAAAGTTAAACCACTATAAATGACTTTTATACTGACGTAGTTACGAACTGATTTTATTTTATAATGTGAAACAGTATTTAAGGTAAGTTATTGTACGTTTTAATTAAATGTATAAATAATGACATTTTGGAAAACATTATGAGCTCTACTTCCGACTTACTTCTGTAACGTTCTTGTTGTCTAGAGCACTTGTTTGATAGAAATAGAGCCGATTTTCTTCAGCAAAGTCTTGAGCTAATTCTTCTAACACTTCGTATTGGGAAAGATCGTCTGTTTTGTTGCCTACTGCCCTTATAGTAAAAAAACGAAGCATAATTACTTATTTCACTTTAAAAATGTTGTTATTTGAAAAAAAATATTGTTCAACTACTCTTGTGTTTCTCCATCTATTTCTTGTCATAACCAGGAGAAAACATAAGCTCGAAAAAATTAAACCAAAAGTTTCATTGATCTTTAATGTAACGTGGACAATGTAATGCAAAAAGACAATTAAATGCTCAGAAGGTTAAGAAAACGTTTTGTTGATGTTTAATGTAATTTGACCTGGGTAATTCCTAACGATAAGTAAATAGCAATATTATCAAGAAATAGTTTTATTAATCATTAATGTAACTTGAACTAGGTAATTTCTAAAGACAAGTAAATCTCAAGAAGATCAAGAAAAAGTTTTATTGATCTTTAATGTAACGTCGACTAGGTAATTCTTAAAGACAAGTAAATGACAAAAACATCACGAAAAGTTTTATTGATTTTTAATGAAACGTGGATCGGTAAATTTCTAAAGACAAGTAAATGGCATTGCAATCAGAAATTGTTTTATTGATCTTTAGTGAAACGTGAAATAGATAATTCCTAAAGACAAGTAAATGGCAATATTATCAGAAATAGTTTTATTGATCTTTAGTGTAAGGAGAACTAGATAATTCCTAAAGACAAGTAAATGGCAATATTATCGGAAATAGTTTTATCGATCTTTAGTGAAACGTGAAATAGATAATTCCTAAAGACAAGTAAATGGCAATATTATCAGAAATAGTTTTATTGATCTCTAGTGTAACGTGAACTAGATAATTCCTAAAGACAAGTAAATTGCAAAAAGATGTAAGGTGGACTGTGTAATTCCTAGCATTTAGAATTATTAAGCGTTTCTTGTTTAGTGTAGAAAGTAAGTTTAGGTGCTACTGTTTTTTTAAAATTACTTTCTTATTTGCAAAAGCTACCAAATAATTAAGATACCAAGTAAAATATTTCAATTGATTCGTGATAGTAAAACCTTACTCACCTAAGAAAATTGGGATACCAGACAAAGTACTGTTCACCTCTTTCAGCCACCACGGCACTTCATCGAACGTTATTTTTTTGGTTACATCATACATTATGATTGCACCATGGGATGCACGGAAGAACCTGTAAAATGCTTTAAATCAAACAAATCAATCTTTACAGACATTACAGTGGTTGATTCATTTAACTACTAATTCAACTTACCGGCGCCCACTGTACTATTTTTTTCCCATTACAGAATTCAAAGGATATATTCTATTTTTACAGAATTCAGGAAAAAATTAAAATGAGAAAAATCCTTGGAAACATATACTTATACCATTAATATAATATTTAACAAAATATGATTTTATTTTTCATGCAATCAAAAAAGTTTGTTTACTAGCACAAACTGCACACGGTGATATCTCAAAAACAATGTTTAAAAAAATGGCAAGGTCAAATAAGTTCATATCTTTTTTACCAAACTAATACTAATCACATTAACTCATAATTCGAAAGAGTAAAAGTTTTATTTCAGCTATTTTTATATTAAAAACTGCTGTTTGCCCTTATGCCATTCACACGTAAGTAAAAACTTTTGCTGTATAAGCCCTAACTACAACAGAGTATCGATTGACTATGACGATATAATATTTATTTACAAAAGGGGAGACAGGTTTACACATAATTTAATGCCTGGCGATTAAAGTTGGTAAACGTTTTTGATGTTCAATGCAGCAGATAAATTGAAGGCTGCACATAATTTGAAATAGTTACGATTTATTATTACATCATGATATTTGTTGAATGTACGGCATATTTGCAGAAGAATATTTTTTGCAAATTACACAGTTTAACATTCGGATGAAAAAGTTAGATTTAGAAACCTTGTTATAGAAGTTATATTTTTTTTATTAATTCCAGAAAATATTTACTTAAATGTATTAGCAACCTGTTTATAATACTTTTGAATCTTTCTTGTCCGGCTGTGTCCCAGATCTGTAGCTCGACAGGTGTTCCATCGATGTCCATTTTAACCTTCTTGCAATCAACTCCAACGGTGCTCTCGTAAACATCTTTAAAGGAAAATAATGGTTTTGTGAGTTATTCCATTTTCAAGTTAAAAATAAAAAATAAACTTTCATAACTTTCTTAAATTTTAATTAAGATGGGAGAGTCGTTTAAAATTACAACAGTATTTGCGCCCGCAATAGAGTAATTTTTAAATAAGAGTTTGTATATAATGAAAAAAAATATATTACATAAATTAGCTTTGAGGCTATAAATTAAATATTATCTTTACACACATATTAGTTGATAGTATATTTCAAACAATGTAAAATAAATTCATTGTAATAAATTATCCCCCATAGTGCTTAGAAATCTCGGAAAAACTCAGCCTCTAATCCCGCAAATAGTTTATTTGTTCAATGATAACGATAATTTTTTGGAATGCAAAAATGCTTGCAGAAATTACATTTTTAGTCGCAAAGTAAAACTTCAAAACCTAATTGAAAAGCATAAAAGCATCGTAAAATATGTATCCAAAATAAAAGTTTTGGATACATATTTTACGATTTAGAGTTTACGATGGAAATAATACGAGGTAAAAAAAGTAGGTGAGGACACATAAAATGCTAGTGGGGCATAACACGCGAAATTTGGCTAATATCATCGACATTCCCTAGCTATATGGAGTTGTAGAGTACACGAATTGAATTTCAGTTGTAACGCAGTCAAATGCAATTAAGTGCTAACAAAGTGTTTCTCTGCATTATCACATGAACTTGAAATTACTTTTTGTAACTTATATTCTACAATTTGAAAACAAAATTTATTTTATGAAAATTAGTTTCAACAAAAGCTCTTTTTTTCTTATACACATCAAAAATTCTTGTCTCTCTGATTGACACTAATCAAATGCACTCTCGTATAAATTCGAGACTAGAACACTATCCCTTTCAAACTACTTGTAAAATACACAATTGAAGACTTTTATGCAAGATTGTTTTCAATCTAAGTAACCTCATATGTGAACATGTGCAAACCTGAAGTCCTTTATATACACTGGTGGACAATTGCTAAGGACGGATCCCAATTTGTTATGTAGCGCTTAAAAAAGTAAGTGTAATTCGATGCCAAGTGAAAGAAAACTAATGCCAGAACTCTAGAACATTGCAATGACGATAATTTATTGTGCTCTAGGATCCAAAAGGTGTTGAAAAATGTTCAGAGGACAAAACGGACATTTTGGGCTGAATACGCAAAAATGAAAAAATGTTATTACCACCCCCAGGCGTTTCGGCGTAAGATGTCAATATGGGATATGGCTACCATGAAGAGCGATGCAAGCTTCTACATGTCATGTGATGCTTTACACAACATTTTCCAGCAGCTTTTGGGGTAATTTATTCCATTCTTCTGTCGGTCACAGATAAGGGTGTCCTTGCTTATTGGAGGGCGTAGTCGACCAGCAAGATTGCTCCCCAAAGCATCACAAACATTTTCAATATGATTCAGATCTATAGAACGTGCTGGCCATTCGATGGGTTGAATATTTTGAGTGAGCTAGGCCCTCCTGGACAGCGATTGTTAGATGAAATAGTGAGTTGTTATCCATGAAAACGAATTTATCGGTCACGACGCCACGGAACACTTGAACATGAGGCAGCAGAGCAACATTAATGTATCGGCAGTGGTCATAGTCTTGTTTGGGAGCACATGAGCAACGTATGGCCATTGATCAATATCTTACTCATACCATGACACACTAGTCCGTTTCTTTTATGTTTGCCGGCTTGTATGCTGTTCTACTCTCATGCCAGGTTAGTTGTCGTTCACAATTAGACGACAGATTGACCCTGCTTTCATCTGAGAATAGTACACAAGCCCAGTCGACTTCTCTCCAATTGCGATGCTGAAGACATCATTACAAACGAGCAAAACATTGACTTGTAGACAATGGGATGTACAAAACAAGCTGACGGGCGTATAGTCTTACTGCAAACAAACGACTGGCTACAGTTTTTCGGGATATTTGCTTGCTAGTAGCAGCAGGAAACTGCTTTACTACCTCAGTAGCTGTGCTGCGCTGGTTCCTTTTCGTTGCTAGCACTAAGTACCAATCTTCTTCTGACGTCGTATTGAGTACACGACCTCCCCCGTGACATTTGCTACAAATGTCACGGAATTGAAATGATTTCCAAATCCTCGAAACAACCCTGTGGTTGACGTCGAACGCCCTGGAAACATCTAAATTTTTCTGCCTTTCTTCGATGTTGCCAACCACATGATCACCCATAAAATTATTTAAAGAATGTCGGAAAGACATACCGAAAAATACAAGTTTTTCATTTGACTCTTTTCCGTCAAACGTTGCCTTTGAACAACAATGTTCATCAAGCGTCAAATCCTTTACATCGCTTATCAGCGCTATCACGTGACCAGCAACGTCATGAATCTAAAATTTGAGTACTCACAACACGTCTCACTGTGTCCCAAACTTTTGCTAATTTCCATATTTCCTTGCCTTGCCATTTTGTGGTTGCTAACGCTGCTATTGCCATCCGTCCTTAACAATTGTCCGCCAGTGTACAATGCTAATGATTTAAAACATTTTTGGATAGTGCAACACCGAAAAATAAAATTTCATCTTTATTTTCATCATTAAAACAAATTTGTGAAAGGCAATCTCCAAGCCAACTAATTTCTACTTCGTGTTTTCCGGTTTTGCTTTCGTTTCCTTTTTCAGTTTACGGTTAGTAACGTTATTGCGGGTTATTCACCCACACTTTTTTTATTTTATCTTAACCAATCAACTGTCTATTGTAATTTCCGTTGTTACTGTACTGTTTTCTGTTACTGTACTGAAACTTCGAAAAAAAAAAAATCCAGAAAATCAAAGAAACTCGATCACTGATGTTTTAGAGCATAAAAAATATTCATACATTTACGGCGTGTAACGTTTATGCAAAGATTTAAAACCACGCAATATGTTTGATAAAAATGAGATACTTAAAATAGTGATCATTTTGTCGTCTGGAAAGGCCCTAAAAGATACTTGAGCTATACAAATGTTTCTACGGTTCCGGCAATAAAGATAATTTAAAGATAATTTACTTTCGGACTTTCACTTCTAAGGATGCTCGTGATAAAAATGCACTCTGAGAAATAAAGAGAAGATAAAAATATGTCCATAAAGTCATTATTAGCTTACCTGTGCGTAAAATCCGTAAATTAGAGAGATACTTACACACACATATGCCCGCAAACACATACATTGACATATACTTGCGAATGTTATTTCAAAGAATGATATCTAGTAAAGGAATGTAAACAAACTTACTCTGAAAACGCCCTTCTGCAAATCTAATTACAAAGCTTGTCTTTCCTACACCTGATAAAAAAGAAGAAAACAAATTATTTTAATGAATACAATGTTTTGATCTTAAAATGCGGTTATCCGCCTAATCACGTTCTATTTCAAAATATTTTTCTGCTTTTTATACAATAAAAATAGAAAAGTTCATTACAATTTCTATACACTGTGAAAACGATTTAGAAACGTTCCTGGAAAATAATGGGCAGCTGATGAGCCCAATATCTGCCAGTAACATAGCTTGCAAATTCCAGGAACTTCTTCCGCTGAAATTCAGTAACCTTCCTGATATTATCCTGGAAACCTCCTAAAAATTCAGAAATCTTTAAAACCAGTGGTGTCTATGGAAGTATTATCTTGGCATCATTCTGATTTATCAAGGAAGTTAAAAGAGCATTATTGCAAACATGGTCAAAGCTATGTCAGAATTGCAAGTCAGTAACGAGAATTTTACTTGCCTGAAAATCTTGCAAAGCAATGCAGTTCACACTTTTTCGCTCCCTTTGGGAGCTTAATTAGCATGGAAAGCAGATACACTTTATAAATAGGCACAGTTAATCTTTAAACTGGGAGCTAAAAATATTTTTCACAACAGTGAAAAGTCTGCATTCTTGCGACTTGTAGCAATTCAGGAACCTTTTTGTCAAGAATACTTAATTTTTCCAGGAGGTGGATAAAAACCATTAGAATCCCGAAACGTGACACGGAAATAACCAGTAATGTTTCGGAATTTTTTTACAGTGTATCAGTGATATCATAGATCGTGTTTTACTGGTTGGAAATACTTTCAGATTTTTCTTTCCTTGCTAAGAAATTTTCTTGAAAACATTGCTATATGACCGATAACGTGCCTGGTTATCAAACTCCGGAAATAAAATACAAAAACTGCGATTTTTGTGTCTGAGAATAAGTAATTTGTGTGTTTTATGATCGGTAATAGAAGCGGATTTTAACTGTTGTTTTTTTTTTCTGCCTATGCTACGTTTCATTTTATTTCTCACACTTTTCTTATTCTTAGCGCTACATTTTTTATGTTATACATTTATTTCTTTATTTTACACACATTTCTTCTACACTGTTTATAAGTAAAGTATCAAATAAATAAAAAGTGTTAAATACACTTTTGAAAAATTTTAATTTTGACTCTTCCGACTGATGTTATTGATAACATCTGATTGACACTTCACTCATCTGCACTTAACGTTAAAATGCTACAGTTAATGACACTGTGCAGAAAAAAAAAATCTTCAATATGCTTCTGACGCCCTCCTTTCAGAGCCACCATTTTTTAAAAAAATGACCATCTGAATATGAAAACCGTTTCTCCCATTACTCCCCTTCATTTTTTTTCCGTTTTCGATAGTTTCAAAGCCATTATTTTTATTTGAAGCGGAAGGAACGATTATATTAACCATTAACATTTTCCCTAAGGGCTAGACAGGTTGAAAATTATGAACATTTGTAGCAAGTTTGTAGACTCATGGAGTTATTCCCGCCTAAAATATGAAAAAAAAATCATTAAAAACGATCTTTTCCTATGGAATGATTTTACAGCGTTTCACTTATTTTTTGTGCAAAACTGAAGAATGGGCCACATTCTTATGAGACCATGTCCGAAAAAAATTCCACGTTGCAAAAGATCCTTTTAAAGAATCTTAGAAACACCTCAGGTTGCAATACGAGTAGCAGGGGCGGCATTTCAGTATTTCATTTGGGGGGGGGGTCGAATTTCTTAAATATGAATTATACCTCAGTATGGAACAAAACATATTGGCTAACAACAAGTAATCATGATATGGGTTTAGAATTAATAAAATTAGTGTTCAAAAACAATTTAAATTTTTTTGACAAAATTTGTAATTTATTTTATTAAACAATGTTATGATGCAGAGGACCTTGATACTACAGTTTTTATCTTCTAATAAAGTTTTAAAGCTTGATTTTAAAAATACAGAATAACTGGAAATCTTGTTCCTAATCCAGCATTGTCCAGTGTCATGCTCTTTTTTCAGTAAGTTTTTTTCCCCCATTGAGCTTCGAAAATAATTCTCTAACCTCCTGAGACACGAAAATGAATTTTCTCTACTAGATGAACTGATTGGAATAGTTGAAAAATAATTGAAGTAACAAAGTTGCGTATGAAAACACACCTTTCACATCTTGCGCTTCAAAATCACCCAGGTAACTTTAAAAATTGTGATAGTCTTCATTTTTCACCATTGAATAGTCCAGCCTCTGACAATTCTTCTTGCCTCATGCTATAAATTTTACTCATTATTGAAACATTTTATTTTTTGTTTTCAATATCCAATCCAGATAATATAGAGCCAACAGTACAGGATTATAGAGATAACAATACAGGGAAATATTTATCATCAAATCTTGTGTTAATTTCATTAGAAACTTGATCTATTCCTTTTTACAATAATGTTAAATCAATGTTTGACTACATCGTCATGTGCATTATGGTCACCTCTTCTAAATTCATTTGAATATTCTTTGCGCCTCTTTAAAATAGTTTTGAGTAAGAATTTTTTTTTTGAAAAGATCCACGCTTGGTTGAAATATACATCTACGCGAAATTTATTAATAGTTTCAATTGCAGCTTGAACTAAAGCTTGAACAGTCCAAAAATTAAGGTTAGCTGGTTGAAGAAAGCATTGTTCAAAAACGCTCCTCAATACAAAGAAAGCGAATAAAAATTCAAACAAAGATAAGTTAAAGGACATTAGCTTTTTAACTATTGAAAGAGTCGTTTTCCAAAATCTCTGCTTTGAAATTATCGAAAAGGGTTTTGTGGTTTAAAAGACTATCTTGTGTTGTCTCCTAAAGACCCTCTTGTGTCACTCCGAGATTGCGTAGTCCCCCCCAAGTGCCCTCAGAAAAAGTTATTTGTTGATGTAAAATATTTTTTTTCAAAAATAGTATGTATTTTTAAGAAATATTTATGAAAGCATACTATGCATTAAGTAGTTGAAATGTGTTTCTAGCAGAAGAAAGTATAAACACTAATTAATTAAACACACTTAAAATATGACCGTAACAATGAACGGCCTTTTCTTGTGAAAATCATGCAGCTACACCACTGTACGGGCCTCTCATAACCATCGATCTCATAACCATCGTTACAGAGCACACAAGAATGATATATTTAGCCTCTATGAGGAAATTACGTATTCAGTTAAAATTAACCATGATTCTTCATCATTTTTTAATGTTCTGAAAAAGCCAGTAAAGGGGCTTGATGATTTTCTAATTAATCATTCAAAAAACGGAAAACACTTACTCATGTCTGGAAATGTGTCGAGTTTCATTAAACATTACGTGGTGGAACCAGCAAGATTACTTTTTCTAAACATTGATAACATTGATTTGCTATTTGCGTAAATTGAATTTGCTCATTTTTCATCATTCCTCTCAAAAAATTTTGGGGTGCGACCGGCCCCTCTTGACCCCCCTATTTGCCGCCCCTGACGCGTAGCACCGCAAAATATCAGTTAAGAAGTTTCCCGTATAATATTATATTAATTCTAGTTACAGCCACAGATATAACTAAGATTAGAAAGGAAATTAAGTATGCTTATAATATAGACTCTGGTGTTGTAAAGTGGTCTTAAAATACGTGTTTTTCAACATAGGTAAATAATAAATACAGAAATTTCTTTTAAAGCTTCAATTTTTTTTTTTTTTGCTTTTTTTCTATATTACATTAATAAAGAACGCGCTGCACTGAATTTTCGGATGAAAGAAATTGATTTAACTAGCTTAATGGCAGTAAACCATCATAAATAACCGTAATTTTTTTAATGTTCAACATACCTAGTTCTTTTGAAGAATTCAACTTTATTTAAATAGAGTTTTGAGGATTAAATATGGTCAAAAGTTGGTTCACTAAGAATTTTAATCATATTTCTCTCCTGAATTTCATCAATATCTTCAGAAAAGGTGTGATAATTTGCAATGTTTTTTTTTTGGGGGGGGGGGGATATATTAAAGATAGCGTTTTAATTATGTCTAAACTACCTAAACAACATTAAAGGAAAACATTACATTCAAAAAGAGTCCGAAAAAATATTACTTAATTAAAAAACAAAAGAAAAAAAAATCAAACTTTACCTATTTCTTCAATGCATGTAAAATACTTCTAGTTCTAAATTTCTACTTTTTACTCATATTTAACAGATGATTTTTTTTGGAGAGGGGAAGGGGATAGCATAAATTATTCTAACCGTATAAATTGAAAGCTGTGGTTGCTGAAAAAATTCTATGATTTGTTTTCAAATAATATCGGCTTACAATCTTGCTTTAATTCAATCAATATGCTATATCAAATTTAAACTCAGTTGTATTTAATTCAATTTACCTTAAAAACAGTAAATGGTTAGTAAACTTAATATTTAACTGATATCTGCTTCATAAGTGAAGATTAAATTATTTTAAATGAAGGATGTATATTAAACTTAACCCCATCTTACTTAAGTTGTTCTAAAATATTATAAAAAAATGAATCCAGCTTAGTGGTTTATACAGACGTGTTCTAGAGACACCCGGGAAGCTGCCTGCTCAACCAATCTGCAGAAAATTTTAATGTACAAGATTTTACAAAGAAATTAAAAGAGGTGTTCAGATTTTAAAATGTTTAATACGCACACAGAACAAATTTTTCCACGAAATAAAATACTGCTAGTAACAAAACTTTGAATTTAGAATATAGTTCTTAGTTGTCAAAACCTAAAATAAAAAAATGACCCTCATTCTTTCATTTGTTTCGAAAATATAGCTGTTTATTTGATTTATGATTACTTTACCCCATTGAACATTTTTCCCCACCAGGCCCTAGCGCTAATGCGTTTTTTTTCCAGGGATGCACCATTCCAATTGTTTATCACTTAATAACAAAGTGATAAACAATGGAGGCGGTGTACCTCCAGAAATACGAAAATATATAAATGATTATTTGAAGCACTTAGGGGAAGCTGCTGCACCCACGGACTGTTGTACCTACGGACGTTGGTCGGGAAATTCCGGGTATCGTCGAGAAAGATCCTAATTGGGGTTCAATGTATGTGTCATAGTCCTCTCTAGTACCCCAGGAAGTTTCAACGCCATCACACACGCAAACAAATATTTAAAACTCTATGACATTTTTTTTTTGGTTTTAGTAGGATCTAAGTAAAAAAAAACATGAGCGATTTCTTTTTTTTCGCCCGTCGTGCATTGTATTATTCTTTTTTGTTGTAGGTATCATGTTTCCCTATATTTTAAAGGTTTTGCTTCTGATTTTTAATGTTGTGCAACTGTGGTCTTGTCGATGTGACTGGCTTGCAAAACCAAAATGGCGTACCTATGTACCCTAGGACACATAACCATGTGTACCCACGGACGGAAATTTTTAGTATCCTTGGGTCACACCTGAGTTTTCTTACAATGTGAAGTACCTCAAAATGGTGCCTTGTCATCAACGTCCGATATTTGCTATCAACAATGATGATGAATTTGAAGTAGGGCTTGAAGATATAAACTTGAAGTAACCCCCACCTGTTGTAGGATCTGCAGACCGTCAATCCCACCTGTTTTCATTTGAAGTCGACTTTTCTATTTTTGTTGCTTTAATCTAAAGTGAATTTTTTTTTGTAATAGGTTAATTTTGTTAAAGGTTTAAATTTGCATATAAATTGAAGTTATTATGTAGGTACATAGAGAGCCACACTATCGTGAATCTAGTTATTTTTTTTTTTTTTTGTTGTTAAAAACATATTAATTATTCATAACATCATTAACTCTCTTAAGAGCAATAATGTTTTCAAAGAGTTCACTGAAGTTAAAAATTAAGGAAAATAAATAAATGGAAATAACCTTCGATTAATTTTTAAAGTTAATTTTCTGTTGGATATTTTTGTAGTGTTATTTTCAATGGATGGTCGAAGTATTTCTGTATAAAATGGCTTATGAAAATGTTTTGAGTATAATTGAGTTCCTTAGATCTATTTATGTATTATTTTTTTATATGTTCATGGGTACAAAGGCACCTGTCCGCTGGGTGAACGGGGTGTTATAACCACGGAAAAAAGATGGTTTTTAAGAAAATTTTTTTGAAGTTGAAATCTTTGAGATTTTTACCTGATAAAATATCCCAAGTTAGATTGTAAGTTGTAGATTCTGCCAGAAAATTTTACCGATCGATTATCCATTCCCAGAGGCCAGCAAAAAATTAAAATTAAATTTCGTTCGTGGGTACAGCAGCTTCCCCTATGTTCGTTTATGATCTTAATTACAGCTGTGAATGCAATTTGAATGTATTCCTATAAATAATACGGGACTCGTATGCAACATGCGGTGTTTCCGTTACTTTTTTAAAAACAATTTAACAACGTAAAATTATTTTTTAGAAATGGATATAAAAGGAGTGAGTTTGATACCCTGGGAAATTAATGAAACGATTGTGAAACAAACCCATAAAAAATGTAGTTTTCGTTGATTGAAAAAAAAAAAAAAAAAACATTTTAGTGGTGAATACCCGGCTGAATCTTCTAATTTGCCACAATTGTTCATGCTTCTGAAATTTTTACTACTCTAGTCCTTGAGGAAAATGTTAATGGTTAATATAATTTTCCCTTTCCCTCGAAATAAAAATGAGGGCCATGAAACAGTAGGAAACCGAATAAGGGGGCATAGAGCCTTTCCAGAAAGGGGAACGTGATTGTTTTACATAAGAATCAGAATGAATAATCACAGAAATATGTTGAAGTTTTTTTTTTTTTTCTGCACAGTGGTATCAAACGATTATTGTACCATATGAAGACACAAATTACTTTACCAATTAAATCTATAGTTACTTTACGATATCGTTTGAGGGATGCAGGGTATTGAGGCATAAACTCCTCAACCGTTATATTAGTTTTATGATAAGAGTTTTATGTCTATAGAGTAGACACTATTGTATCTCTGAGGCATGATTAAATGTTTACATCAGAACGCTCTTTAACGACATTCGGCGTTGTGTAGTATAACTGTACAGCCATTATTTATTACTTTTAACAGAAAATAGAGAGTAAATTAGTGGAAACCAGGACAAAGGAACAAGAAAGTGAACATTAAATCACATGAACGTGCATAAGCTCAACGATTACGAAACGTAAAATAAGAGATGGTGTAAAGGTTTGTTGCATCTATACCGTCTGTACCTGGAATAGATACTCATCGTAAACGAAGTACACGAATTAAATTTTTGGGTAGATGATGATTTTTGACTGTATTATCAGGACTCTGACGAAAATCTAGAGATTTTTTTGCTCTTCTCATTAGTAGAAATTTTAGAAAATAATGGTTTCTATTTGTAATGAATAACACTTTCAAGGAGCGCTTCGTTGTGATGAACTTTGGTTGACTTTACTTTTATCAGGAACAGAACGGCTCGATAAATTCAACCTAGGTGTTGATGATCTGGTTACACTAGGTTACTAACATTGATTTGACTCATGCCATTGAAACGTCCCCCTCAAAATGAGCTCCGTAAAAGGAAATGAACTCGTCCAACATTAGATCTTTCTTTACTGGAGTCATTTTTCTCTATGCGTATCTAATTTGAATTTACAGGAGATTTTTTTTTTAGGATGAACAAAAAATCGTTTCAGCAAATTAATTTAAACAATACTTATGAAATAACCGACGGAAATACCCAGGGCTTCAAACCTGAAAGTTCGTCGTTTGCTCGATTGAAAGTGAAACGTCGTTGACGACTTCTTTTTAGAAACTTCGCTGACTGTGTACTTTAGCAAACTTAACTTGCAACACTTCTAGTTAAAAATTAAATATTTTGCTAACTTTTAAAACAATTAAAAAATAAATTATAACCCTTTAAAAATTTAAAGTGTACTTTTGTTCCAACTGAATAAATAATCTGGCCTTTTTTTAAAGCTAAATAGTCTCAAAATAATTTAGAAGAAAGGGCGGCCAGTATCAGTTTAAAAGTTAAAAATATCGACTGCCTGTATGGAAAATATAATTCTTATATAACCCATTTAGAAACTGAACTTTTCGCTTTTTTTTTTTTCATTTATTTTCTTTTTACGTTCCTAAAGTGCCTCAAAAAATCATTTGTATTACTAAAAACCGCCGTAACTTAAAGAAATAAATAAATAAAATAAAATTTAAAAACAAACAGCATAATTTCCTGTATAGAAGCTAACATTTTTATTCTTGCATTTTCTGAGCTCTTCATATCGTATTTGAAAACATACAAAATGATAAATTCTGCTCTTGCACTACGCAAAAATTAAGTTGGTCCATAAAAAAAAATCTTATTACTTAAGTGTGAAAGCTCATAAAAATTAAACTTCACCTTAGCACTGTAGAATAAATCATATTCTCCATTCTATCTTTAAAAACAAAACAATATCATCAAAATCTTAAAAATTCAACCAAGTTGCAATTCATTAAAGAAACAAGAACTTTCTTCCCCTTCTTTCATAACTAAATACTTCCACAGAACAGTTCAGGAAAAAAAGTCACTGTTGTTCTTAGGAGCTAATTCCTTTCGTAATCTTTTCTTTCTTTTTTCGCAAACTCAATCTTTTAACCTAAACTTTCTACATCTTATCATTCCTTTTAGAGAAAATATATCTCTTCGCTTCTTTCAAAAACTATACGTAGAATCCATATCAATTCAACGAGGGGTAACATTGATGGTCTAAGATTTTTTTGAATTAACATATACTAACAATGCATAAAGAAGCAAGAAATACATTGTACGTGTTTTTCGGATTTAATCAAAAAAATTCTTGGACCTAGATACAGGGCACCAAAGATGGCGGCCCTGTAATCATTTCTCACTTCGACAAAATCTTTAAAGTACATTAGGGTAATTCGCTAGTAGTTGACCATTTAGTGGAAATTTCTACAAGTTCTATTTAATTTCACAGGGAAAAAAACTGGAAAAAAATTGAAAATTTTTCTATGTGTCGATAAAACTATCAGGATCAACGGTTTCTAATCATATTTATGTTTTACTTACTATTTTGTAAGTTATTTCAAATAGAAGTTAAAAAGGGAGATTTCGCCAGAAGTTGACCACTCACTTCCAGTAGTTAACCAGCGTCTGCCAGTAGTTGACCACTTTTTAAACACTGTAAAATCTGAAATCTACAGTATTAAAATCAGACCGGATGCATGCCTGTATGTACTTATGTTCCCTCAAAGGTCGCCTGTGATTGGTTGTTGGGTCAATGATGTCATCACAGATGTCACCTGACTTTGATGGTGGTTACGACAGTGATGACTAATATGTCGTGAAAATAATTTTATATAATAAACGTAATATTTGGCGCAAAACTAAGTCGCCAAAAATGGTGCCAACTTTATATTATATCTTCAATTTCTTGCCAAGCCTATAGACTACAAACGCATATGACGTCATATATAAGACGCCGAAGGTAGAGCCGCTATATAGACAGGCCGACGCATCAGCTGAAGTTCAGCCATTTTGGATCGGATTTTTCATTGTTGCTCTGCTAGGGTAATACAGCAAAGTTTCGGATTTCGCCAAATTTGCCGAAAATTCACGTGCCATTATAATTGCTCACAGTGAACAATCACCAAATGCGATAACTCGCCAGAAAAGACAACCACTCAAACACGCGCTCCGATCCAAAATGGCTAATTTTAAGCTAATGCGTCGGCTCGGCTAGTATATATAGGGGCCTTAGCCGAAGACACCTCAGGTGGAGAATCTAGCCACCCTAGACCGCTCGTATAATGCTTAAATATTAAAACATTGCTACTAAAAATAATGCATTGATATTATGGGTAATCAGTATAAGTACAATAAACTCCAAATTATCTGCAGAATAGGGTGACATGGTAACTACGGATAATAGAATTTCGTGGATAATCCAAAAAATAAATTAAAAGCGATAGCTAAAAAAATCAATACTTGCACATACTTTTAAACTCTGCCAGCGATGACCAATTAAATAAAAAAAACTTCGCCAAATTTGGAGACATTTAGCAATTTCTCGCCAAATTTGGCGCAGAAAATAAGTTGACAAAAATGATGCCAACATAGCGATATCACTTTAATTTCTCGCCAAGTCCATAGCAGCCACTCCTAGCAGATATGACGTCACCATCATGTAAGTCGGTGTCCAGAAATAACTTTCCCTATATACGGAGTCAAAGCGACCTATTTGCTGAACCTATTGATCCAATATTTTATTTGAAAAAATGCGTTTGAGATCGATGAATTTAAACAAGACAGTGATCTCATAGCTGTGGTTACAATGACAGAACCTCAAAATTTTCAGATGACACCACCGACTTTTTCCGTGCGAAAATTGATCAGTGTATTGATGAGCCAGAAATGGCGTTAGATAGATCGACGTGTCACGAAAATTGTTTGTTCGAAAACTTAACCACCGACTGGAGAAACACGCTTTCCACTCTGCTTTTAAAAGATTTTTTCCTTAAGTTTTGCACATGGTTTTCAGAGTGGTTGGTGCTTCTACTACTGTCTTACCCTGTGAGCTATGCAAAATGCTTCTCTTTAATATTGTCACTAGGATAAACAATTTTCATTTTTGCAGTTTTTGTCACACACCACTCGTTACAACGCAATTTGAGGTTTTTGAATACTCGGATCAATTTGCGCAAGAAAAATGTGGGTGTTCCCATTCGAAATCTCCGAAATTAGTTTACGACAACAGAATCTGCGTTAGTACTATATTTTTTAAAATTTTCGCAGTCAGGAGAACATCTGTTCAAATAACCGTGTCACAAATTTTGGTTCCAATGGTTCAGCGGACAGGCGTCTAGTCAATAACTTGCAAAAATACTTTTTTTTGAAAAAAAATAGCATTATATTTTATCTTAAGCTAAAAAATGTTTGTAATCACTTTAGTTTCTAGAAAAAATCTTTAAAACCAACATAAGTTCATTACTTGACCGTTGTGATCAACTACTGGCATTAATCGCATTTTAGACAACCAGTAGTTGACCACCCCTTAATCCCAGCATAAATGATTAGTAAATTGATGCAATTTTTTTTTACTTAGTATAAACATGGATGATCAGCATATATCAGTAAATGAACCCGAAGAATAAAATTTAACGTCGAGGAATACTATTAAACATTTTATCTCATGACAATTCTCAATAGTAAGGAAAGTGATTTTCTTTAAATTTTTTATACGTCTTTGTAATTGTACCGTCCTAACCTCCATTAAAAACTTTAGTTACAACTATAAATTATAAGAGAGCACATCATGAGTTGCTATAAATTATTTCCAGCAATCAGATTAAAAATATCTACTTATTTGTTCTTGTTTTGTACAATGTACATATTAACACTCGAGTAGTCAACTACTGGCAGGTGGTCAACCACTGGTGAATCACCCTATCTCAGAAAAAATTCAACATATTTTGTTGTGGTTTGTTTTATTGAAAAGGTTATTTTTTATTATTAAAAAATATGCAATATTTTGAAATATATGTTTAAGTTTTCTTTCTACAGACTTTTGAAAAAATAATTTTTTTTTATTTTTCTCGAAAATGCTAATTTTAAAAATTTTAATTTTTTACTGTTTATTAGTACCACTCAGCACTACATTCCCTGAAAAGGAGAGCTTTCATTTTTTTCATTTAACAGCTTTTAGAGGCATTTGAAAAAATGAGGGTTTTTAATTAACTATTTACGTAAAAGTAGATCTGGAAATTCAAAATTTTATTTTAGCAGAAAGTGACCAGAAAGCACTTTCAATTTAGTTACACTCCTGTTTGTGAAACTCGCAACACCATGAAGGAAGCATCATTCCACACATATTCAATCGGTGACATTTCCGGGGAATATGCAGGCCAAGGAAGAAGCTGTACCTGCTGGGAATCAAGGTAGGATTTGACAGTCCTGGAGACCTGTGGCCGGATATTATCCTGCTGGAATACAGCCCCTGGCAATCCTTGCAGGAAAGGAATAGCTTGGGGCAGTAAAACTTTGTTTATGTATTGGGTACTGTTCAAATTGCCCACAATTCGTAGCAATTGTGATCGTCCATGATATGCTATGGCACCCCAGACCATAACTCCGGGCGTTCGTCCACTGTGGCGTTTGATAATGCACTCCGGAATGTGCCGTTCACCGGCATAGTGCCTGACACGATTTCGGCCATCACGGTGCCACAAATTGAAACGGGATTCGTCAGAAAAGACGACCTGCTGCCAATCAGCACGCCAGCTCCAATGCACATTAGCTCATTGTAGCTGCAGGGGGCGATGGTTTTGCGTGAGATGAATCCTGTTTTGAGGTATTTTGTCAAAAGCCGAGCGACGCAGCTAGTAGGTATTCTAAAAGTGAATCTAGAAAAATCTACGAATTCACATAAACGAAAATATATATATAGATAAACGAAATGCAATTTTGTCCCACTGACATCTTAGTGTTATTCCTGGGTTTAGGTGTCTTGTTCTGAGGTTACGATATGATAATTTTTCATTTTCAATCCAATTTAGTTTATCAAGCCTGGTACTCATTTTATCGACCTGGGGAAAAGATGAAAGGCTGAGTCGACCGTGGCCAGCACGGAAAATGAACGCGGGTCTGCTTTGTGGAAGCGCGAAGAGCTACCGTTGAGCCATTGGGCTTTTAATTTTACAAATACAATGCAAAAAAGTTGTTTGAAAGTTCTTATGTTTTTGCTTAAAAAGTCTCCTAGATATATATAACAAGTGAATCGAACATTTTTCAAAATCTAGATGTATTCAGACACGTAAGAGGAAGATGTTTAAAACACTGTCAATTTAGTAAGCACCATAAACGATGTTTACATTTCGAATTTTACTTTTGTTTTAGTAGTTCATTTAGTATTAAAAAGTAATGACCATAAAGTTCAGAAATAAAAACAATGCCTGTAAAAATTTACTCACCGCTTTCCCCTACTAAAATAACTTTGAATTCTTCCGTTGTCATCTTTACGTTTGATTTAAGTAGGAGTAGTTTCTTAGGTCTCCGCAGAGAACAATACTTTCCAACAGTTGTTTATCGATGATCCAAAGTTCGTCGAGTTTGCTATCAATTTTATAGATTTCTTGCATTTGATGGTGCTGTTTTGGCATGAGATTAGAGAGATTTAGATGTTTTAAAGTGAGGAAATGTCTTGCTGTATCTTTCTCTTTTGATAGGCACCGGATAGTAGAACACTTTATACCCTCGCCGGCACAATAAATGATAAAATTAGTTTCTTTAAAAAAAACAAAAAAACAAAAAAAAAAAAAAAAAAGTTGTACTGACAGACATTTATATGCTCAGAGTTATTGAACAAAACATGTTTTTAAGAAAATTTTGATCAATTATTGTGTGATGCAATTTTTTGTACTCATTTAGAATACAATTATTACATTTGTTCTTCGTGACCAGAGACTGGCAATCTAAGGCCTGCAAGCCACATATGGCTTACAATTTATGTCTATCCGGTCTGCTGACAAAAAAGAAAGAAACATGCTCAATAAAAGTTTTAAAAATATTAATTATTGTGAATTATTTATTTTGTAAAATGTTGACAATTCTTATAATTTTAGTCAAGAAAGAAAGTTAATATATTATTACTTTTAATTTAGTTACTCTAAATGCAGTTTGGGTAGTTGAACATATTGTTTGTATTAGTTTTTATTTCATATATTCTTCGAATTTTTTAAAGCAATTGAACTATTTAACATTTTTTTTCTGCTTTCAACTCACAATGATTTCTTTCTATGCAATAGAAATTTCTTGTCTAGATGAAACTTGAAATATGATAATTTTCGGATTTCTCGAGCCAAAAAAAGGGGCATCAAATAGGAGGTTTGTTTTTTTCCTTAAAAAAAATACATATATCGTTTCTCCAAAACGATTTTGATACTTCGAAAACCTCATCTGTCCTGTTGAATGTAATCGCTTTCTCCATTGGTTTAAAAGAAAGAACTGTGCTTACATCTTATTGGAAGAGACATTTGCAGCTTTCCACGGAGTTCGCAAAATCTCTTCTTTAATCCACCATCGGACTTTGGAGAAAGCTTATTGCTATTTAAGAAACATCATTGGATGCTGAAAATCTGCCCTCTATTCTATTTAAAGAGCCGCAGTCTGTTTATCAGGGCTTCTTCACTACTTTTGCGATGCTCTCCTCAGATCACAATCCGGTCAAATTTGTTTTCGACATAGGGAGATTCCTTACACCACTCACACACAAGCTCGTCCCTGATTGGACGCGCTTTAAATCCGCAATGAACATCACACATCACGATTTCACAAACATTAACACGGGAGCTGAACTAAATCAAGCTGTCCAAACCCTTACCACCAATATAATAGAAAATTTTAATTCCACTGCAACCAAAATTGAATCCTCTTACCCCAAGCACTATCTTCCTAAATTAATTCAAAATTGTATCAAGCATAGAAATAGACTGAGAAAAACTTTTCAACAAACTAGAAGCCCAGCAGATAAATCTGCTCTTAATTCCTATAACTGCCAGCTTCGAAAACAGATCATTGAACACAGAAACAACTCATGGAACACTTATTTATCTTCTCTCTCTGCGGACGACCGGACCCTTTGGAAGGCGGCCAATAGATTGAAGAAAAATAAAACTTTTATTCCGCCCCTTAAAGGCCGAGCCGAGTACATAGCGTATTCTGATACTGAAAAAGCCGATCTCTTTGCAGATCACTTCGAACATCAGTTTACTGCTAACACCACTTAAAACTTCCAATCAGAACATCACATTTATTCCACAATACATAACTACTTTTCAAACCCACTCACCTCCACAATCCAGATTTATCCTTCCCAAGTCTTAGCATATATCAAAAAGACTAAGAAAAAGAAAAGCCCGGGTATTGATTCCATTACCAACACCATACTCAAAAACCTACCAATTCGCACCATTTACTCAATCACTAGCTTAATAAACACCACCATAAGACTAGGTTATTTCCCAGCTCCTTGGAAAACTGCAGTGATAACTACCATCCACAAACCCAATAAACCGGTCAACTCTCCTGAGGGTTATAGACCAATTAGTCTTCTGCCTGCACTTTCCAAGTTAGCTGAGTATTGTATTTCTATACACTTAAAGCAGTGGATTAGCCACAACAATATCATTCCACCTGAACAATTTGGATTCCGTGCCAAACATTCTACCACACATCAATTACTGAGAGTAGTGGAATCCATTAGAGAAGCACAGTACAACTACAAACAATCAATAGCCCTTTTCTTAGATATTGCTAAGGCATTTGATAGGGTTTGGGTACCTGGACTCATATACAAATTAATACATCTTGAGGCTCCTCAAGCACTCATTTACATTTTAACATCCTACCTCGTAGGAAGGCACTTTGTCGTTCGTGTGAAAAACACATACTCATCCACTCGTGCAATAAGGGCCGGAGTGCCCCAAGGGTCAATCCTCGGTCCCTTATTGTACAATATTTACACGAGCGATATTCCAAAACATCCCACAACAAGTATTTCCTGCTATGCAGATGATACTGCAATCTTGGCTCACGATACCTCCTTCATTGGAGCACTTGCATCAATACAAACTCACATCCATGCACTCGAAGCCTGGCTTAAAATATGGAAAATTAAGGTTAATGCCGATAAGTGCAAAGCCATTAATTTCTTCCATAATAAAATACCTCCAGTAGATCTCAACCTTATGGGTCAAGCCATCCTCTGGACGACTAACTACAAATACCTTGGTTTAACCTTAGACTTAAATCTCACATGGCACAGCCATATTACAGAAATTCATAAACGTTTTATAATACGCAAAATTCAGTTAAGCTCCCTAATTCATCGCCGATCATGTCTAAGCATTGATAACAAATTACTGATCTACAAGTTATATCTAAGGCCTCTACTGACCTATGCATGCCCCATTTGGTGCATGACAGCAGTCTCTAATTTCAAAATTCTCGATACTAGCCAGCACATTATGCTGCGCCAAATCACTAACTCTCCTTGGTACATTCGAAATGATGCATTAGAGAGTGAACTGCGCATTCACTCGATCAAATTTTTTATGTTCAGGCTTTCGCAAAAATTCTACAATAATATCCAATTTGTGGATAATCAGCTCCTTAACGAGCTCCCAACATATGATCAAAGCGATCCAATACATAGACGGAGACCACGAGCTGTTCTCGCGTTTTACCCTCCTCCATTTCATTCCTAATTTACTTTTTCTTTTGTTTCATTTTTATGTTTATTTTTAATTTTACCCTCCCCATTTCAATATGCAGCTTCCCCATTCAATTTATTCTCAAGCATAATTGCTAATTTTCTCCTAAGGGTGCTCAGTTACTGTGGTATCCCCCATATTCCCCATTTCTTTCCTCCGTTGTGTCGGCTCAGGAAATGACACCTTCCGATTATAACCGCCAGGTGGCGCGATGATGACGGCGCTGGTGCACCACAACTCTCCGGATTTGCTTTCGGCCAATCACGACCCTTGCTCCTCGACGGCTTTGCCTCCAACATCAATACACCCAATCAACAGTCAGCTACTTTTCGACATCCTTCCATTGGAGATTACAGACATCGTCTAAGTGCTCCAGAACCAAATTACATTTCCATTCTTCACTACTTTCTCTATTATGTTTTGCTGTATGTGTGTCCCCATGTTTCGTATTAAACGTATTTGTTTATGTTCAGCTGTCTGAATCTCTGCTTTACACAACCTTTTAACAGCAGAGCGTGGTTAGTTCTAAGTTTCACCCAGCTATTAAATCACTGCAGTAGCGGAGTAACATGGGGGACGAGATAAAATATTCCGTTGAGCCTTTTGACGGAAGGAATTTCTCTCTGTGGTGCAGGAGAATGGAAGCGGTTTTCGCAGCAAAGAATTTAGAGATGTTTTTGGAACGTGAAGCGGATTCTTCGAAAGCTAATGAACTTTTGGCGAGTAAGAAGGCCTATGCCTTGATGTTATCATTTCTTAGTGATAAAGTTTTAGTTTCGCTTTCGGAAGAAAAGACTTGTGCTGAAGTAATTGCAAAATTGAAATCGATCTATGTTCGAGAAGGAGCGGTCAGTCAGATATTGGTTAGAAAGAGACTTTCAACTTTGAAAATGAAAAAGGACTCATCCATGCAGGAGCATATTGATGAAGTGAACAGGCTCGTTACCCAACTAAAATCGTGTGGCGTGAAAGTGAGTGACATGGACAGTATTGTCTATCTTTTGATGTCTCTTCCAGCAGAGTATGACGCATCGAAATCTGCAATAGAAAATCAGCCTTCGGAGAACTTGACTTTAGAGTTTGTTTGCGGTCGTCTTCTGGATGCTGAAGCGCTGATGAGAGATCGTCGAGTCTCGGAGCCCAAATCTTGGAAAACAGAGTCATCAAATGGTGCAGCCTTTTCTACAAATCATCGGGTAGTGTGTAACAAGTGTCGCAAAACAGGGCACATTGCGAAATTTTGTAGAAGTAACATAGTTTGCTACCAGTGCGGAAGAAAAGGACATTTTAAGAGGAATTGCACAGTCCAGACAGAAAAAAATACTTCATCAAAGGATGGAGCAGTTGCAGTGACTTTCGTTGTTGGCGAAGTAGAACGTCGGTCATTTATAGTAGATAGCGGATCTACAGCTCATATGTGTGCACATCGGGAATGGTTTGAGGAGTTAAAACCATCCTCAGGAACTGTGTCATGCGCTGCAAAAACCAGTAAACTGGAAGTAAAAGGAATAGGAACTATTCGCGGTGTATTAAGTGACGGTGTGCAAGAGATCCTACTGAAAGATGTGTTATATGTTCCAGAACTAAATGGAAACCTCATTTCAGTGAAACAGATACAAAAAGCTGGATACACTGTGAGCTTCAAAAATGACGAAGCAGTTATTGAAAAGGGAAGTACAAACTTCGTTTTGTGCAAGCTGAATTCAAAAGGTCAATATGCAAGTGATTTTGTTCCCTTCATTTCAAATTCCTTTGTTGCAGAAAAAGATGGAGGTGAACTGTGGCATCGCAGGTTAGGACACTCCGGAAACCATGTTCTGAGCAAACTAGGATTACCAATAAGCGAAAAATTTTGTGAAAATTGTGTGTTAGCGAAGCAGTCCGCGAACCCTATAGGAATAGGAAACCGAAGAAGAGAAAAAGCTCCCATGATGACAATCCATTCTGACCTATGCGGTCCGGTAAACCCACCAACTCAAGCGGGTGAAAGGTATGTGTTAACATTAGTTGATGATTATTCTCGTTTTTGTGAAGTTCGTCTTCTTAAAAAGAAAAGTGATGTTCCCGTGGAAATCAAAAAGTTTCTCAAATTGAATGAAAGCGTTCGAAAAATTCGTTGTGATAATGCCCAGGAATATGTTTCAGGTGAACTTAAAGTGATAACAAATAAACTTGGAGTTACGATAGATCCCTGCCCCCCTTATACTCACGAATTGAACGGAATTTCAGAGCGGATGAACAGATCACTTTTTGATAAGCCCGTGCACTTTTATATGATGCAAATTTACCTAAGAACTGTTGGGGATATGCTATTCAAGTTGCAGCATATATTCATAACAGAATCCCTAGTTCAAGCATAAATGAAATGTCACCCTTTGAACTAAAATATTCCCAGAAACCGGATTTAAATCAAATTAAATTATTTGGTTGTGATGCTTATGCCAAAATTCCTGATACTCGCAGACAAAAATTAGATCCGAAATCTAAACGAATGATCTTCATTGGAAATTTTAGCATGGGATATCGATTAATGGATCCTGATACGCACAGAGTTATTGTGTCACGTAATGTTCGCTTCAATGAAAATAAAGTATATGTGCAAGATAGAAGTAATTCACCAGACGAGCTCCCGAAAGGAGAAGAAAAATACGAGGAAAAACACGGCAGAAATGTAAATAAAGAGTTAGGAGAAAACGAAACCAATGTAAAACAAGAAGTTCCGGCAGCTGCACCCCGACGATCAAAAAGAAAAAGTAAAATGCCAGAGCGATTTGAAGCAATGTACACGTCAGAAGAAACGTTGACCTTTCATGACATCTCAAAACTACCGGAAGAACAACAAGCCCAGTGGAAAGTCGCGATGGGGGAAGAATTGCGCTCCATCCAGATAAACAAAACTTGGGAACTGGTAGATCTCCCTGATAACGCGACCCCCATAAAGTGTAAGTGGGTGTTTAGGAAGAAAAGAGACGGAACTCTCAAAGCCAGACTTTGCGCCAGGGGAGACCAGCAGAAGGAATACGTAGAAACTTATTCGCCAGTCATTGGGATGCCTTGTTTACGATTAGTTCTTGTTTCGATTCTTCAAGAGGATTTAAAGGCTTATGTAATGGATGTGAAAACAGCTTTTCTGAATGGTGAGTTGCAAGAAATTGTTTTTATGGAACAACCGCAAGGATTCAACGATTTATCTGGCAGAGTATGCAAATTAAATAAAAGTTTATACGGATTAAAACAAGCTCCTAGACAATGGTTCTTCAGATTTTCGCAATTTATGTTAAAAATTAATTTTAAGCAGTTAAACTCGGAACCGTGTATTTTCATCAGAATTGTGAATGGAAGAAAAATAATAATTTGTTTATATGTTGATGATATTCTTATTGCTGGATCAGATGTTTCGGAAATAATGATTGTGATTAAACTTCTTCAAAATGAATTTCAGATGTCCAAACTCGAACCAGCTTCTGAGTTTTTAGGAATTCGTATGGAATTTACTTCTACTAAATTAGTGCTAGATCAAAAGAAGTATATTCTTAAAATATTAAAGAGATTTAACATGAGTGAGTGCAAGCCGAGTGCAACACCTTTAGAAGCAAAGTCAACTCCAGCTGACTTTGAGGAAGGAACTAGCTTCAAAGGACCTTACCGTGAACTAGTTGGATCTTTATTGTATCTTGCGATGACAACACGACCCGATATACTGTTCGCTGTGAACTGTCTCAGTCAATTGCAAGAGAATCCAACAGAATCGGCTTGGAATGGACTTAAAAGAATTCTGCGATATTTAAAAGGTACATCGGAATATAAAATTGTGTATAGTAAGTGTTGTGACTCTAATGTTGATTTATCTATGTATGTTGATTCAGATTGGGCATCAGATCCGCGTGATCGCAAATCAGTTTCAGGTTACGTTATTTTTAATAAAAAGTGTCCAATTTTATGGAGCGTGCAGAAACAAAGTTCAATAGCTGTTTCTTCTACTGAAGCTGAGGTACTCGCAGTTGGTAAGTCTTTAATAGATCTAGTGTATTATAAAAATATTGCATGTGAATTTCTTACTGTAAATAACATTGTCATATATGAAGATAATCAGTCTGCAATCAAATGTATAACTAATGAAAATAGTTCTGGTAGATTGAAACATATTGATGTTAAGTTAAAGTTTATTAGAAATATTTTAAATGTTGAAAATATATATATTGAATATGTTTCTACTGATAAACAAATTGCTGATATGTTTACTAAGGCTCTTCCTAAATTTAAATTGCATGAACTTATGTCATTGTGTTGTTTAGTAATAAGCGATTAAGGGCGGGTGTTGAATGTAATCGCTTTCTCCATTGGTTTAAAAGAAAGAACTGTGCTTACATCTTATTGGAAGAGACATTTGCAGCTTTCCACGGAGTTCGCAAAATCTCTTCTTTAATCCACCATCGGACTTTGGAGAAAGCTTATTGCTATTTAAGAAACATCATTGGATGCTGAAAATCTGCCCTCTATTCTATTTAAAGAGCCGCAGTCTGTTTATCAGGGCTTCTTCACTACTTTCTCTATTATGTTTTGCTGTATGTGTGTCCCCATGTTTCGTATTAAACGTATTTGTTTATGTTCAGCTGTCTGAATCTCTGCTTTACACAACCTTTCAACATGTCCAAGAACCCCTTTGACTGAGTGAGGATCAGTCTAAAAAAAAAAGGGTGGGGGGTTTCCGTACTTTAGTAAAATCATCATAAATCACGTAAAAATATCTGTATTAATAAATTTTTGTTTTGATTTTAATTACAAATATTTTGTAGTTAAAACTAAAACGAATGTTGCATTTCAAAAGTAGAAGTCATACGTTGAAAAAAATATTTTACTGCATAAGTTTTCATGTTTTTTTAAGTAATTATTATTATTTAGTTTCCTCTTTAGAAACTAATTTTCAAAATACTGGGTTGTTCTTTATTTTTTCCTTTACATCTTTCTGATTTGTAAGCTGTTTTCTACCCCAATAGGCATGTAATAAAGTATTAGGCAGGATTTAAGAGGTGCTGTGTACATGTACTCGCGGTATCCCTCCCCCCCTGCAAAATTTTCTCTTGGATCATTTTTATCTGTGTGTCAATAAGTGCGTAAACACTTTTTTTTATGGGTACGCTTACAGTAATCTGTATTAATAAAACAAAGAATATATGTGTATATACGTGCATATTTTTGTTTATGTGTGTATGTTCCCTATACTAATCCAGTTTACTTCGGATTTGGACCAAATTTGGCAAGGAGGTATTCGGGCACCCGAGAAGGAACGCAAAATGGTTTTCGAAAGGCAAAAAGTACCGGACAGTTCAAATTTTAATTTTAGGACCCGAAAATGGCGTTTTTCTATTGGATGAAGGCAAAAAAAAAAGGATGGCAAAAATAAGAATAAAATATCCATGAAAACCCCTGATTTTTCTGCATCAGATAAAATGTTTTCCAAAGTTTCAAGGTGTAATTAGCACGTGAATTATAACTGTTTTTAACTAATTTCATGCTTAAATGTAAGTAAGCTTTCAATTAGAAATTCATTGTTGATCACGGTCATTGTTGAACACTGCTTTTATTACAATTTGTTAGAAGAAAGATCTGTTGCCATTGTTTGGTCGAGTAAGAACAAGTAAAATTCTGCCTTTTGTTTTGAGACTTTTCCTGTAATTAGGGGATTTAAAATATTTCCTTTTTGGCTACTTTTCCGCAATCTGTCGGGGAAATTGTACATACTTTTTTTCGTTTAAGCTTGAATGTTGAACACGCGTCACTTGACGTAACTTTTATTTTCTAGGTAGACCGTGCAAACAAAGCGACGCAGCTAGTAGATATTATAAAAGTGAATCTAGAAAAATATACGAATTCACATAAACGAAAAAATGTATATAGAAAACGAAATGCAATTTTGTCCCACTGTTCCCTCAGCAAGTAGGAACAGTGAGGCACATATTTTTTGAATTAATGAACGGATATAAATTTGCTTGAATAAATATGAATGATTTTTTTCCGTTTGGTGTTGGTATGAGCTACTGCATTTGTAATGGTAAATTTCATGTCGTCCTGGCATATAATTCTGGCATAACAATGTTTGGGACTGAGATAGAATGATTTAGATGATCTCGGATTAGTAAATTAAGTTAAATCTTGTAATGTAGCATTTGATAAGGATGGAATGCTTTCACTGTAGTCTTTGTCTAACACTAGCAAAACAACTTCTTTCCCTTGTTTTAGGAATCTTCAAAATAGTTAATCCGAAAAAGCTCCAAGCTAGCTGGACTTCCTTTTCAATAAGCCAAAAGTGAAAGTGTTGCCACTTGCCCTTTTTTTTTTTTGAACTGCCGGCGCCGCAGACGACTACCTAATACCTATACATAAAAGAAACGCAAGACAATTTGTAAAATTTGTTTATTTATTTTCTTTTATTATGCATATTAGAAAGGGACGCTTAAAGTATTTCTGGTATCATAACCAGCACAAAAACATCAGCAGCAAATGGTGGTTTGATGCTTGAAAACCTGTTTTATTGGGTTTAAAAAAAATCGGAACTCGAAATATTTAACGAATAAAGAGTAGCTAAAGGATACACACACAAAAAAAAAAAAAAAAAAAAAAAAAACGAACACTAGCTCGTGTAACTCATTTATTTAATACTAGTGGTACCTGCACGGCTTTGCCCGTAGAAGAAAATTAAAAGGTCTTTTGGTTTGCCTGTATATTTACAAATAATGCATGGTGAATTTCTCGCCAACTGGCTTGCCCATGTTACGGTTGCACGTTATGATAACTTGGTAATTTACTCGTACATATTATGATAATTTTACTCGGGAAAATGTTCTTAAAATTGGAATAGAAAAAGAACCACATCGATTTTTCGAAAAATCATTTCGAGGTGCACACCCCATGCTACAAACTAACTTTGTGCCAAATTTCATGAAAATCGGCCGAACGGTCGGGGCGCTATGCGTGTCACAGACATCCAGACATTCAGAGAGACTTTCAGCTTTATTATTAGTAAAGATAAATAAGATAAAGATGGAACGTCAAACATTATTAAACGCTTTTTCTTATTACAAATTTAAATAACTATTCTCGGTATTTGAAAGCATACTTACAGTTTAATAATTTTACCATTCACTAAAAAAAAAGACTTCAACACAGCAGTTTTTATATACGCTCCAAGATTGTGCATTAAATAGGTTGTTCCTTTTATTATTTACAAATTTACAAAATTTGTCTTGATAATAACAAATCTCGACAATCTGATAAAGGGAATACTGCTAAATCTAACTCGTATATTTGTAGTCGTATAGGCTTTGAATTTGAGGGAATTTTGTAAATAAACATTCTATTGTAAGTTCTAACAACATAAATCTATTTTTATCCATAATTTAAAGCAACATAAAAGGGTTTTAAACTAAATATTCAAGCGATTAAGCTAATTTTCAAAACTGTTCATGTAATTTTTGATAACTTTTTATTTCGGTTCATCGACTTTTTATGAACTTGCAGACTTCATCCAAGAACCTTTCTGGATAATCATGATGAATGAGATGTCCAGCACCTTCAACAGGGACAAGTTTGGCACGCGGGAAATACTCTCGAATTTTCTCATCTTTGTCCCTGAAAAAAATAAAAGTGTTTCATTCTTAAAGTCATAAAGTGCATAAAAAACGATCATAAAATTGAATTGTTTCTGACAGATTGAAGTTCTTGCAATCAAGTTAAGAAAACATGATAAACCCAGATTTTGAAACACTTTTTTTTTTTAATTTTATACTTTATAGTTGAGTAATCAGTACTTGTAAAAATTTTTATTTTACGTAAATTTTAATAGATTTTCCTGATTTTTTATTTTTACAAAATATCATAAAAAAGAGGCCTAGTAGCCCATTTGAAGGCCATGTCCTAATAAAAGCAGTTACCAAAAAATAAATCGATTGTGCTAATGCAGAGTCGATTTATTTTGAAATTTATTTATTTATAAGAGACTATAGATACTGTCAAAGACTTCGCTGCATTATAAAAATGTTTTAAAGCAGACAAATGAGAAATAAAAATTATGTTCTGCGAAAGCATTTTAATTTATATTTTATTATTTAAAGAACTATTGAATGAAAGAATTTGAGGTAGGTGACACGACATTTACGTGATTAAGGTTCACTCTTCATGTAAAGCAATGAATTACATGATTTGCTATCTATCAAGTTCTTTCGAATAACAAATTTAAAGTATTCTAGGTCAAGAAGATATTCATGTTCCTATTATAATTCTTTCTAACAAGCAATTTTGGCTAACTTTTTGAAGTATAATAAATTATTTAAATTCTGAAAAAAGTTTTCCCGCAATTTCTCTTTTGTTTGCTCAGAAAGGTGGCTTGACCGCTAAAGCGTCAGATTCAGTAACTGAATGATTCCGGGTTAGATTCCAGCCTGTAGAACAGAATGAATTCGCTAATGGAGGCTGGGAGACGTTAAATGTGTCGCAATCACAATGTGTTCCAAGTTAACATTCCAAATCAGTACCTCTGGTTGTGCTGAACTAGGAGTTGTTTGACTTCTGGTTTGGTTCAAAATTATCGAAACATTGATAGATAGTGATAGATGGAGCTTCCATCGAGTGGTACTATGCAAATTAATTGGGACAAAGATATTTTTAAAGAAAATTGTTCCTTTCTCGGGGAGTTTCTGCCTCAAACCATTTTCAACTGCATTGTCTTAGAACACGCGACTACCCTTGACTAATCTAAACCAATTCGACACAACATGATCATGAAATGTCCAAGATTTCCCTTCAGTTGCTGTATTAAGTGGTCGATTGTGTGAATTGTCTGCTTCTGACTAGTTCATTTAAAAGATGGATATCACTCTAAGGAAAAGGACTAGAATTGTAACCCTAAGCCATCATATACTTCTATGATTGCGAGGGATATTGCTGCAGCTGGTGTTGAAAGACAGAGTATTTTTTAGATTATTAATCAGCAAAAGAAAGAGGGCAGCATTTTGGGAAAACGTCTCCAAAGCAGAAGGGTAAATATCTACCTAAACGTATCTATCAAACGTAAGACACCTCTAAGGGATAAATTTCTTGCATGGGATAGAAAAATATATCCTTGAAAAACAATTAAAGATCTTCAGAGTGGATTATTAGCTACTGGTGCGAGCATGGCTTCATCGACAATTCAACGAAGGCTTTTTAAATTTGAGAAATTTGCAAGAACACCAATTAAAAAACAATTATTAACACCAGCACTGAACAGAAAACGTTTTGACTGGGTTAAGAAATCAGTCTAGGACTTTACAAGACTAGAAGAAGGTTGTATTTACCGACGAAAATTTTTTTGTTGTGCAAGGGTTTCGACCAAGATTTGTCGAGCGAAGTGATAGAGAACTCATCACGAAAAAACATCTTATTCAAACAGTTAAGCACCCTCAGGAAGAGATGTTTCGGATTAGGGTAGACCGACCAGTGAATGAACAGTTAAGCACAATTTCATTTTTAAAAAATCCTAGTAATTTTAAATTCTATATTATACGGATCGCGATAGCTAAAACATTTTAATTGATCTATGTAAATATCTCTAAAAAATCGCGGGAACTTAAATGGTACCGCTTCCGACTTTTTTAGGTATTTAAAGAAAAAATGGCACAACGACCCAGTGAATGAACACCTCGACCCAGTGAATGAACACAAATTGATCCAGTGAATGAACATGATAAATTTTGATTCAAAAAGGAACTAAGTATCTTTGAGATCTATCTATCTATCTATCTACATAACTATCTATATCTAACTAACTTTATCCAGCTATCTATTTCTATAACTATCTATCTATCTATATCAATCTTTTTATATCTCTATCCATCTATCAATATACCTTTCTATTTTTCTATCTACACATCTATCGGTCTATCTCTATGTCTATTTACCTATTTATTAATGTAATTATCTATTTTTTTATCTATCTATCTATCTATATATCTATCTATATATCTGTCTACTTATCTATTTATCTATCTATCTATGTATATATATATATATATATATATATATATATATATATATATATATATATATATATATATATATATATATATATATATATATATATATATATATATATATATATATATATATATATATATATATATCTACTTATCTATCTACCTATCTATCTATCTATCTATCTATCTATCTATCTATGTATCTATATATCTATCAACCTATCTACTTATTTACTTATCTATCTACCTATCTATCCATCTATATATCTATCTATCTATCTATCTATCTACTTATCTACTTATCTATCTACCTATCTATCCTTCTATCTATCTATGTATCTATATATCTATCTATCTACTTATCTATTTATCTATATATCCATCTACTTATCTATCTATCTATCTATCTATCTACCTATTATCTGTCTGTACATCTAAATATCTACCAATCTATTAGCCTAATCAATCTATTTATCTATCTATATACCTATTTATCTATCTACCTACTATCTATCTCTATATCAGTCTCTCTACCTAGCTATCTATCTCTATATTTGTCCCTCTATCTACTTATCTATCTATTAACCACTACCTATCTATTTTTCTATCAATAAATCTATCGATCTATCTACCTACCTACCTATTCTATCTCTATATTTATCTACCTATATATCTATTTCCCTCTTATTTTTTATATATCTATCTCTATATCTTCCTCTATCTATTTCTCTATCTCTCTATCTACCTGTCTATCTATCAAGAGAGATAAAGGTATAGAAAGATAGATGTAGGTAGATAGGTTAATATACAGATAGAGATATAGATAGATAAAAGATAAAACTCAGTAAAAAGTGCATTGTTTACAAAGACAAAAATTAAGAAGTTATAAAATATATAATGAAATACATAAATAAATAAGCATATAAAACTATCTGCATTACAAAAAAGAACGAAAATGAAAATATCTCAAAGAAACTTCAAATTTCTTTTTAAATCAAAAAAATTTTGCCATTGTTCATTCACTGGGTTTTCGCAATTTTTCGTACCCAGTGACTGAACGCCCCTCTACCTGAAAATCTACGCATTCTGCATTGACTGAAACAATTTAAATCCATAGCCCAAATATGTATACTTAATTTTTCTTTCGTAGAGTTAAAAAATAAAATTTATCGATAATAAAAAAATTTTGAAAAAAAAAATAGAACCGACTTCAAAATTGCTCTAAAAAGTGAAAAATAATTTTATTCTTTAAACACCTTCGATAATACTTTTAAACATAATTTTTGAAGTTGGCGCAAAAACGATCGATAAAATCATTCACAGCCATAACTCAACTACAAGTATAAATTTAACCAGGTCCAGTTTCTTCACTACCACATGCATTACGCATTGATGACAGCATATTTGAGTAACGATATAAATGTTTTGTTCCTAAGTTTGGATGATTTTTTGATAAAAATATGAACGAAGCATGGTTACAATGGATTTTACTTTTTGTTTTTGCGCCAACTTCAAAAATTATGTTTAAAAGTATTATCTAAGGTGTTTAAAGAATAAAATTATTTTTCACTTTTTAGAGCAATTTTGAAGTCGGTTCTATTTTTTTTTTCAAAATTTTTTTATTTCATTCTTTTTAGTGTAAATGTAGATATTTCAGTAAAAGTAAGAAGTTACCTAGTAAGAAGTGCGGCTTTATATCACTGTATTGCTTTAGAAAAGCCTTTATTCAAAATTATCATTACAATTACTATTAATGTTACAGTTATATGGTACCAAACTTTTATAATAATGAGTTTCATATTGTCGCGTAGATGAAGATAGCGAAGACAATGTGAAAGCCAAATGAAGCGAATACTCGTTAGTCTCAACTCGAGATCTTTATTCAGAACCACGAATGAACGTTACATCTCCTTATATACAACTTGAAAAAGTGCTGGAATTTTCCAGACTTGAAAAGATACAGAAATTAATAGAACATTCGAGAAAATACGGAAAACAGTAGAAACGAAATTTTAGTAAAATTCACTTTGTCCTAGCCGGGATTTGAACCCGGGTTGCTCGTGTGGGAGACGAGAATTCTACCACTGAGCCACCGTTATCCACGGATGAAAAGAGCGAACTTCGCTACAATATGATTTTAATCATTTAATAGGGAAATTTATTGTTTTTTGCCCATAACTTTTTATCTAAAGAACAAATATGGTCACACAAAGTAATGGGACCTAAGTTGAGCCATCCTCTATCCATTAAAAAAAGAATCATCAAAATCGGTTCACTAGGTGAGACGCTATGAGTGGACAAACAAAAAAAAAAAACATACATACGGTATGAACTGATAACCGCCTCCTTTTTGAAGTCGGTTAAAAATAATATGTATCAAAATAATTGCTAGCACGAAACCAGCCTTATTATTTTGAAAGAGAGAAAGAACGATTCACGGCAGTAAAAATTTCAAGTTTTTTTCCAGGAAAAAAATACGTATCCAAAGTAACCAATCAGGTGTCAGATAGCTTAGAATATCAATAAAGAACGCTTTTGTAGTGAATTTATTCAGAAAAATTTTTTTGGAAGCTTATTTAAAAAAAAAAAATGACGCGCTGTTCATTCACTGGTTGGTGTTCACTCACTGGTCGGTCTACCCTATTTTATTTCCGGAGAACCAAATAGAAAGATAAAATTGTGCGTATGATGCAAAAGTTCGTTGATGGTGTTGGAATCTCTAAACAAGATCTTCCAAAAAATTTTTTTCAAGAACACAAATTAACGGTTTTGTTACCAAAACTTAAAAAGACGTGTGAATAAAATGCACTGCTAAACAAAGAAAACAAATATTGAGAACTTTATAAAAGTTTTATTTGGTGGGGACGAGATGAAAAATTTATGTTCTTCTTTAGTGAAATTCATACCAAACCGTGGAAACCATCTCATTCAACCTAGAGGTGGCCATATTTCGTATTAGATGGCTGTACCGTGCATGCAATTTAACCTATATCAATTGAACAACATATGTGAACATTTTTGAGCTTGTCCCAATTAATTTGCACGGTAATGTATAAAGTAAATCGGACTGCCACCTTGGCGGTGCTCTATAAACGGAAGCCATACTTTTCTTTCCTAAATAGGTTTGCATTCTCTACACGGGCTCATGTATTAAAATGGTTTAAGCAACATGAACGTTAATAGAAAGTTGGCAAAATTTCACAAAAAAACTTGTGCTGAATTTAACTTGGTTGCTTTTTAAGCAAATTTCTGCATTCATTTAAGTTATAAAGGTCGAATTTGAATTAGTGTTAAATTGTCTAGATTTAGGTAGGCCATAACTTGTGTGGAAGCTCACAGGTGCTGAGAGCCTGCCTTTACAGGCTATTTAAAAACGAAACTAATGTCTGAGGGCAGTAGTGCTCCTGCCCTTCTCTTGTAAAAAAAACCCCTGTATTTAGGTCAAGAAATTTTGACTGATGACTTCAACATGAATGAAATAAATGCAGAGATTAACAAGATGCAACGCTTAGTGCGAAAAACAGTCTAGTATCAAGAAGCACCATGCAACTTAATTTTAAAATAAATTCTGTAACCTATATTTTTTACCAGCATTATTAATCTGAGCAGAAACGTACACCATTATTAATAGAATTTCTCAACTTCGTCTTAGAAGTAATATCTTTATATTTATTTCATGACTTCAGATAAACATTGGCAGAAAATTTCGAAACGTCACAGGATATTTTCGGGCAACATTCTGAGATTTCACTTTTTTCAACCAGTTTCCTGTTAAAAACAAGTGCGTTTAATAACGTTTTCTTGTAGTTATACTTTTCATCCATTTAGACTTCTCACTGTCGTAAAAAATATTTAAATCTACCAGTGCGAAAATAAAGTCAATATTTTATTAAGTGTTTCTTCTTCAGCTTGTAATAGCATCTTCCATATCGGCTGAGCTCTAAACGAGGGCAAAAGCGTTCTCTGGAAATCACAGTTTTGAAAAATTCGCTGGTGAATAAGCTGTTTGTTATTTGCTTGCAATTCTGCCTTATCGTTGACCATGTTTGCTGTAGGAGCTATCCTGGGAAATCAGGTTGTCACTATGCTATTGCATTAAATGTATCTAAGTTTCTAAGAGGGTTCCTGATTTAGTCTAGAAACGTGGCTGACTTTTCTTGGGAATGTTTCTGAATTCTTCAGAATGATTTCAGGCTAATTTCACTAAGGTTACTAACTTTTGGCAAAATTGCCCATTTCCTCCTACAAATTACTGGCAGAAACTAGACCCATTAGCTGCCCATTATTTTCTAGGAAAGTTTCTGAGTTATTTTCTACAGCGTAGAATTGTTAAAAAATTTTACATACACTTGAAAAAATGATCTTGTTCCATGAAGAAAAAGAGCATCTCCCATGTATATGCCAGAAAGTTTTTGATCTTTTCCTGATGCCAACATAGTCTCAAGAACATCCAAATTTGCTTGCCAAGCATAACTCTTCCCGTCTTTCTTGATGGGTATGGTTTCTAAATCGTATAAAGAGCGTTTTTTCGATGTATCTTTCTGAAATTAAAAAAAAAAGTTTTAATATAGTTTAATCATGTACACGCAAACAAACAACATAAAATTTTTGACTCAACGTTGAGAAATAAACGACAAAACAACAGATTTAGAATTTTTTTAAAACCTATTCACGCGCATTTCTGAAATTAAATGTACCCTTTCGTTACGCCGTAATGGTAATACTATTGTCCTTTTTGGGCACGGAGGTTTAAATAATTTTCTTACATTACACTAGGGAAAAATTTGTAAAATAATTTCTGCTGAGTTTGGGTTTTGAGTTGTTTCATAGTTAATTAGATGTGGTGATTTTAAAACTGTATTTAGTTTTCTCCTATTACGTCAAGTTTTTTCTCTACAACTTAAGAGAACGTAACTACTCTTTGCGGAATTGAGCATGGCTCGAAGCCTTGATCTATATGGACCCCACTGCAACACGATGTGCAGGGCCTCTCCCCAGAGGCCAGCAAAATGTATATCTGCAATGTTAATAAGTCTTAGTGCGAGTTTTTTTCAACTTTTTTGTCAATTTCCTGGACCGTTGGGCCCTTTTAAGGCGTGCCCCCCCCCCCCCCCCCCCCGCCGCACTGCGGAGTCTGCGGGTACGCAGATCCACATCTGCATGGATCATAGGAAGCACTATTGTTCTTTAAAGTATCTCGTTTGCGCACTTTCTAGCCGGTGTTTCTTCAAAGGCCGGTGTTTTTAATGGTCCACAGATTCGGCAGCTTATTAAAGATGAAACGTTCATCGGAACATTGTTAGAAATTCGAAAGAATGTTTATTTGGCATTCAAAAACATCCTTAAAGATTTTCTTGGAAATATACGAGCGCAAAATTAAGGTCAAAATTGTACAACAACTTGTGGAGAGCTTCATAATGCTTGGTTCCCACATGAGCATCAAATTGTATTTTTTACATAGCCATCTTGCAAACTTCCTGAAAAATCTTGGTACAGTCAGTGATGAACAGAGTGAGCTATTCCACCAAGATTTGAAGGCCATGGAGACACAATATCAAAGTAAATTGGATGCGTATATACTGGCTGACTGTTTCTGGAGCATCAAGTGAGAATGTCCACAGATTAAATACTCCAGAAAAAATTATAAACGAAAAAAAAAAAAGAAAGATAATGAATTGCGTACAGAAACAATTGAATATAAGGAATATCTATTGAACGATGGAGAATCAAATAACCGCATTTTACATTTCCAATAAGAATTGAACATTGAATTATAGAAACAAAAGAAAATTTTAGCAACCATAGCTACTACTTCACTTATTGGTTCATCTCCAACATATTTACTTTTTTAGAGCAATAATTAATGGCATCGAAACAGTATTGCTTTTTGGCACCATATCCACTTGATTGAGAATAGTCAAGACAGGATTATTATTATTATTATTATGATTATTATTATTTATAGAATAAGAAAAATATTAATTATTATAATAACAAGAATAATAGTCATAATAAGGAAAAAAATGAAGATAATAGTAATAATAATAATAATAATGATAATAATAATTATCATTACTATTAATTATTATAATTATAAGAATAATTGTAACAATTACGTAAGAAGAAGTATAGTAATAACAGTATTAATAATAAGAAGAAGAAGAAGAAAAAAAAAAGAAGGATAGCAATAATACTGAAAATAATATTAATAATCATACTAATAATTAATGGCATCAAAACAGTATTGCTTTTTGGCTCCATCTCCACTTAGTTGAGAATAATCAAGGCAGGATTATTATTATTGTCATTATTATTATTTAAAGAGTAAGAAAAATATTAATTATTACAATAGCAAGAATAATAGTTATAATAAGGAAAAAAATGAAGATAATAGTAATAATAATAATAATAATGATAATAATAATTATCATTACTATTAATATTATAATTATAAGCTTAATTGTACTTAAGAAGAAGAAGGATAGTAATAACAATAATAATAATAAGAAGAAGAAGAAGAAGAAGAAAGAAGAAGGATGACAATAATAATAATAATATTAATTATAATAATAATAATGATAATAATGATAATAAAAATAAATTAGTTAACTAACAAGCAAATGAATAATTAAAAGCTTCAATTTCACTTTCTCTCATTGAGGGGACAAAGTTCTTTGCATTTGTATTTTTGTTCTAATGTAATTGATATCGTAGACTTTTTATAAGCATTGATGTTACGGATTTGAAATTATAAGAATGGATCCCAAATAAAATTTTATGTTACGTCTAACTCAGCAATTTTGTATAATACTCACCGGTAAAAGAGATTGAATAAAATTGAAAACTGATTCTTTAGCTTGCAATTCGTCCGCTCCAGGAGGTATAACATCAAGTGCTTTTCTGAGTAACTTTACAAGGTGAAGTACAGAGTTTTTTGCAAGAGTGCTATAATTCTGCGTATCCATGTCTTCAACGACAATTTTCTCAATCTTTTGTGGCTAAAAAAGATTTTTTTAAAGACATAATTATCATTATATATTCCGTTGGATCAGCTGGGATAAATAAAGGCTAAATGGAAGCATACTCTATCATCAGACATGTGCTGCTTTTCGAAACTAAACTTGTGCTGAGGGAAGATAAGACATTTTGAAAGCTCTACCTGTTTCCTGGTGATTCTGTAGATGCCATTCCTGTTGGAAGATGTCACTGGGTAAAAAGTTCTTTAAAGTTTAGTGATTTTATATTTTCTTCTCCAACAGTCTACAAATGTGACGCAAAACTGATTTCAACTAAATTATTTCGAAATGTTGAAGATTACTAAAAACATTTAGTTATGAATTTCACCATCCCTACTATTTTTGGCGTGCAATTTATGTGTTTCCGTTAATCCTAGATATGTTGTACGCTGAGGCAATTGGAAACAACTAAACTTGTCATTCTTTCTACGTATTTACTCATAAAATTAAATTTTCATGCAAATAGCACTTTTGTGTGTATTTATACTTAAACTTTGAGCCTAATTAAAGTTGTGCCTAATTTTTCTCTTTAAATGATTTTAAATTACACTTGGAGGTTTCAGATGTTCGTATGCGACTTATGAGCCACTGATAGAGTATTTCCGGTGCAGAACTTCTTATTTCTAAAGCAACTGAAGTGAAAGTTTTTTCTTAAGTGATTCCTTCATCAACCTCAAGGGGAAAGAAATCACTGAGTCAAAGAATTTCATTGCATTTTAATGTTATAAAAGAACACTACTTTCTTTAATTGTCATTTATCATAAACCGAGCAGTAGACTACTGAGTAGATAAGTAGTAGGAACGTAAACAAATTAGATTTATAGACAGTTATAAAAAAGTTTTTGTTCTTGAGGATGTATTTTTTTTTTTAATTTATTTATATAAGCATTTGTTTTTGACAAATTTTTGTTTACTTTTTACATTATTGATTGGCTTTGAAAACTTACTTATAGAAATTTATATTTCAAATTTAGTTGTCATTTCTGTAGTAAATATGATTTTGCACTACAATTTCCTGCTACTTTTTTTGGTCGTTTGTCATTTTGCTGTAAACTGTTCAGTTGGTTTTGAGATGCCATTAGATTTTAAATTTTCATACTAATAATGCAGATAAATAATCATATTCACTCAAAGCCTAAACTCATCATCAAGCCTGCAGTCTCAACAAAAATGAATTTAGTGAGTATTTTTTCTTTTTATAAGCTTCTTTTATACTTAGGTAGCACACTTCCAGGAGGATATTAGTGATCGGTAATTGCTCCGAAACATATCCTAAAAACTGTACTAAAACGTGTGCCACAAAATGTTTAGCGCAAGTGTTCAAAAACCATTCTTTTACACTATCCATGAAATGTCTAAAAAGTGCGCTGAAAAGTATATACATGTTCCGAACAGTGTTTCTAGAAGTGTTTTGAAAACTGACCGGAAAAAGTGTTCTAAAAAAGTGGACAAGTGTATGTGTTCAAAAAGTATTATGACATGTATTCACAAAACGGGTCTAATAACTATTTTAAAAATAGTGTTCTTAAAAAGGAGACAAGTGTACGTGTGCAAATAGTGTTCAAAAAGTGTTTGATTATTTGCAGTGTAATACATGCAGCTCATTAAACCAACTTAGGAACTCCCTTCCAGATTCAGGATCAACCTTCGAGTCCCAAGATGTTTTCAGTTTGCACAATCTTTGGAGAAGTAACTTCGGGAATAGCATAACAGGACAGGCATATCCTATAGGATCAAATACTTTATGTGTTATTGACAAAATTGTTCTTTTAGTAACATCACTCAGATGAAACTCTTTCAGCCAACCTAATTTCAGGATCAATGTATCATCTTTTCGATTCCAAGATATTCCTAACACTGTACATGGTAGTATATCATTTTCTCCACTATAATGCCAATCTCTTAAATTGAATTTTCCTTCCGCTATTACAGTTTTCCCAACTTCTATGAATTTAACCAGTTCATCTTTATGATCAACACTTGCTACCACGTTATCAACGTAAAAGCTATTTCTCAATTTATGAATTAATTCTACATCCCAGGTCGAATTTTCAGCATTTTTTCTCAAGTGGAAAACTAGAACCGCTGATAAGAGGTAAGGGCTGCTGATCAAACCAAAAACAACTTTGGTGTGACGAAATATTTTTAATTTACCGTCTTTTGTCCACCATAGAAAACGTAAGAAATTTCTGTCTTCTTCACGAACACTTATTTGCAGAAAAGCTTTTTCAATGTCGGAAGTGACCCCATATTTTCTTTCTCTGAACTTCAACAGAAGATTAGGAATAAGTTCTAAGAGATTCGGACCAGAATTCAAACATTGATTTAAAGAGGGCATTGATTTCTCTCTTGCGGACGCATCGAAGACAGGACGAATTTTCGTTGTTCCATACTGTTTCACCACATGTCTGTGTGGCAAGTAATGACTTTGAACTACGGTTTCTTCTAGAGGCACTTCTTCCATCATACCCAGTTTATACCACTCTTTTAATGTTTCATCATATTTTGCGTACAAGTTCTTTGAATTCAATCCATTGGTCTTTTTTTCTAATCTTCTTTTTGCTAAGTCTTTATTCGAGGGCAACGGAACGTGTTCTTCTTTCCAGGGCAAAGCAACTTCATTACGCCCTTCTGCATTGACTGTCACAGAATTCAAAAAATTCATCTTCGTCAAAAAAATCTTCTTCTTTTCTCTTCCGTTGAGTTGAATCTGCTATTCCAATTACATCTAAATTCCATAAATCTTCAATGGAAGCTTCTTCAGTAAATAATAATGTAACAGTCATGGCGAAATTTTCATTACTGCTAAAAAAGGGTAATTTTCCCATCAATGTCCAGCCTAAATAATTTTCAGTTGCGAGAAGACCGTTAGAAAGTTTTACTTGTTCGCCAGTAAAAATATTACTTGCAGCGATATCAGCTCCTAACAGTATCTCAATCTGACCTGCTGGAGCATCAGTATCAGTAATCTCAATGTTTAGATTTCTAATCTCTTTCATCCATGAACCTTTCTTCACAGAACTAACATTACCACATGTTATTGGCTGATCTATATCAATACTTCAAAACTTCCAGTATATCTTCCATTTAAATTTCCTAGTTCAACATCATAAAGTAAGTGTTTCCTTTCATTTGTTTTGTACCCCTCATACAAAGAATGCAGGATTGTTTCTTGTCCCAAAGCAACACAGCCTAATTTTAAAGCGGTCTGTTTCAGAATGTAAGAACGTTCCGACCCTGAGTCGATTAGTGCTCTGAGAGACATACATGAAGAGGAACCTTTAACGTTCATCTTTAAAGTTTGTAAAAGTACATTAAGACGCTTAGCGAGACTTGTCATAGCAGACGAACTTCGGTCCCTGTCACTTTCATTACAAACAGCTTCTCTGTGTTCAACTTTCTTTTCAGTTAACATTTTGCACATCAAGGGAACATGGCGTTTACTTCAAACAATACATTTCAGCTTCGCTTTGCATCTTTTAGAATTATGCCCAATTTTTAAACACGAAAAACATGCCTGTTTAGTTTTCAAAATCTTTTGTCTTTCATCTAATGGCATATTCTGAGCCTGAAAGCAGTCACAACTATTATGCATTTTAGCGCAAAAAATGCAAACATTTTTTTTCTCGTTTTGTATCAGTAGTTCTGACGCAGTTGTGAATTCTTCATTCCTCAAATATTTGTTATTTTTATTCTTCATGTCCTTTTTTCCAAACCCAAAATCATCCATTGCCATAGAAATTCGTTGTTCTGCTTCAACTTCATTTTTTAAGAACGTCATTAATTTCTCCAAACGGCCAGTAGGCATAGGATAGGTATCAACATTTCTTCTATATGTTCTCAAAATGTCTTCTGATAAGCTACTTTCTACAAGTGAATATAATAAAGGAGCACATTTTTCAGAAGTAACGCCTAAAGATTCGAGTGCCCTCATAGCGGACTCTGGCTTATCATAAGCAGCATGAATTGGCAAAGGATTGGCAACATTTTTAATGACTAATTTCAACAGTTCTCGAATATAGACTTCAACCAACATATCTTCTTGGCCAAATCGATCCTTTAAAGCTGCAATTACTTTTGAGTAATTAAGACCGGTTGGCGGAAAACTCAGAACAATTTCTCTAACTTTTGTTCCTTCTTCAGTTGATTGAATCAAATATTGAAATTTGTCTTCAGGAGCCAAACTTGGATCCTCGTGAATTTTAGAAAACTGACTCCAAAAACCAAGCCAATCAATAATCTCGCCACTGAACTTCTTAAGTTCTAGCAAAGGCAACTTAAATCTTCTTTTCTTTAGACCGGATATAGAATCTTCATCATCAGCAATGTTATTCACTTGTTTTGTCTTTAAAAGAAGATTAAGTTTCTTATATTTTGCAGAATATTCATCACTGTACGACTTTCAATTTCAAAATTACCTTCTGTAAATTTTTCATCTTCAAGCATTATATTGAAAATTTCTTCATATAAGGCAACTAATTCATCATACCTTTCACTAAGAAGTTCGAATTCTGCCAACATTTCGCAATTATCTGCATTACTAATGCCCTCAATTTTTAAAGACGCATCAATACTATTGCATAAACGGGTAAATGCAGATCTAATCACTTTACGCTTTTGTATTAAACAAGCCATGATTAAAGCAAAAGTATTCAATGCAATTCTTAGCAAATAATTTTCTTCAAAAATATACCTGTTCTCTTCACTTTCTGTCAAATATCAATACTATGAGTACCGTACAATTTGCTTTTCCAAATACAAGCCCTGTCACGGACACCAAATGTTGCATTCTCATGCCTTATTGAAATTATACTAAAAACCTGTAGCTATACTTAAAAATACTTGCAAAAGACTAGACTCCATAGTTATATGATTAACTGGATAATAATTTTATTTGCTCTTTGAACATTGCAAACTCTGCTCTCGAAATCATCCGAACAAGCAATTTAAACCAAAGTTATTGTTGCCTTGACAACAGGGATGCCGACACACGCGACTCAAACATAACTTTATATAAACTTGCAAGGCTTAACATTCACTGATGTTAAAAATTAAGGGAAATTAAAAAAAGGGAAAAAAAGCTTCGGTTAATTTTCAAAGTTTAATATCTGTCGGACGTTTTATTTAATGTTATTTTCAATGGATGTTTGAAGTTTTTCAATACAAAATGGCTTATGAAAATGTATTGGGTATATTAGAGTTTTTCAGATCTATTTATGGTATTATTTTTTTTTTATACGTCCGTGGGTACAAAGGCACCTGTCAGTGGGGTGAACGGAGCGTTGTACCCACGGACAAAAAAGATGGTTTTTAAGATTTTTTTTTTTTTTTGCAGTTTTAAGCTTTGAGATTTTCACCTGAAAAAAATTGCCAAATTAGATGATAAACTGTAGATTTTGTCAGAACATTTTGCTGTTCGATCATCCATTCACAGAGACCAGCAAAAATAGAAAAGTAAATTTTATCCGTGGATACAGCAGCTCCCCTATCGCTACACAGGCTCCGGTATCGGAGTGGTATAAGTAACAACAACAACGTTAATATATAAAACGCTACATCCCCCCCTTCTGGACCAAAAGCTCCTAAACGTTGTTTTTTTACCAAACTGTTGTTGTTGTTACTTATGACACGAGGGAACCCGAGCCCGAGTAGCAATGCTACTCGATTTTAATGCAGAAGGTTTAGTGCTTCCGTTTTAAATGAACGCCTATTTTTAGGCGGAAGTCCGATATGGCTCAGACAACACGATAGATGGCAGCACCATCCACGGACAGTTCGATAATTTGGAACCAGACCAGAAGGCGAATAATTTTCTGGTCTAGCACCCCCAGAGGTATCTTTTCACTTGGAGGACATTGTGACCACGAGCATATTTAACGTCGTCCAGTCACCATCAATGACGACGGTGGATCTTCGATCAGCGACGTTTGAACCCGAGACCCTCCGGTCACAAAGTTCGATGCCTTATCGATCAGGTCACCACGGCCTCTTTACAAAACTAAACTTTCCTACAGTTTTTTTTTTTTTTTTTTTTTTTTTTTTTTTTTTTTGTAGATTTTACTAACTACAATAAATCATATGCAATTCTTAAGCTTAGTTTACATAAGAAGGAGTTTGAGAATAAAACTCTCTTGCAGCAAAGTTTCCAGTTACAGCAAACTATTTTCAATGATGCAACCAAGTGTTTGTTACTCTTTACCTTCCGCAAAGCCATAGTAATGGATGTTCTGCCTCCTAAACTGTGTCCTACTAGACAAGCTTTCCGAATACCATGATCGTCGAGAAATTCATCCAAATCATCAGCCAAAACATCAAAATCCATTTCATCTGTCCAAGGACTTTCACCATGATTTCTAAGGTCAACAGCATAAACCTGAAGTTTTGTAAAATATAGCATCTAATAATTGAATAGAGTTTAATGCTGAAAATTCATTGCAGTTAATGAAAAATACTTTTGTTAATATAGTATTTTTAATCATTCCTCGCAGTTTTTTCTCTTTTAGGGACCTTTTGCTCCAGTTTTCCTAGTACAGAGGCGTAGCGAGAAGTTTTTCATTCGGGGTTGAGTTAACAAATACATACCTTATAACCCGAAAACACATTCATAAATCGCAGCCCGGCAACAGAAATTCGATTATTATATAAATAAAGTCGATTCTTGGGAACATGAACGAGGAGCCGGAGGAGTCCACCTCCACCATCGTCCAGGAAAATTACCCGCACACGAAGCCGAGGATAAAGTGGAATAAAAAGAGCAATGGGTGCAGTTCGATGATCAAGTGAAACTAATAAACAATCGTGATTGCTTAAAAAACGTAGCAATTATTTGTTTAAAATCGAAATTGAATGCTCTTTCTTCCCAAAATACTCCTTCAAAGTTAGTTTACATTACTAGTGACTGGCCGCACATGAACGAAATAATCAGTAGTGACACATTACTAGCACTTCATAGAGACATTTTCGTTTACACTAGTATACACTTATAGTATATATATTAGGGCTTCCCAAAAAACTCGGAAGTCGATTTGTCAAGTCGCACACCCTCTTCTATTTTTCCTTTTAGGTCAAAACAAAAAAAGTTTAAAAAAAATTCATATAATAATTTTAACAACAGCAACCCGTGCCGACTAGCGCTTGAATGTGTAAACCGGTACTATGTATTATGTCGAATCAAAAAAAAAAAAAAAAGAAAGAAAGTTTGAAATTTCATGTTTATAATACGTTGCCTCTACAGCCCCACATGGAGCACAAAAATATTTATCCAAATAAAAAAGAAATTAGATGTCTAGTAGGGGAACTAAAATTTGCAGTTTTCTTCAAAAGATTGATTTTTTTTCTATATTTGTTTAATAAAATGTAAGGTAAATCTTAAGAAGTTATCAAACGGAAAAATATAAACAGTAAATCGATAATTAGCATTAATTAGAAATTTTGCTTTCTTGCATTATTTAAGTCTCCACCTGGTACTCAAACTATGGATTTTTTGAATTTTAGGTTACATTTTTAATTTTAAATGTATTATTTTTTTTGTTCCATTTTTTTATTTTTTAAAAATTTGTTTTGTTATTTGAAAATGTTGATTTAGAAATGTGTTCGCTAATAATTTTTAAACTTGATATTTCTTTTATGTGACGGCACCAGTAACAAACAAGGGTCCAGTAACAGACAGTCGTAAGTTTGGTTTTAAAAAATAAGACTTTTAGGTGGGTTGAACTGATGTTGCTGTGGCCAATGAATACGGTGCAATCATCTAATGTAATCAGAGTTAATTTCATGAGTCAGTTGGTATTTACAAGGTAGTAGTGGAAGGTTATGATTAGCTACCACGAGGTTAGCTGGTGTTTCATGCTGCAGCTAGCTGTTTACGTTAAGAAGGTGAGTGTTTTCACTCATCATTCTAATATGCACAAGTATACACTTTTAGTATATACATTTAACATACACTATTGTTTTGGAGCACACAAACTAATCAATAAACATAACATCGAAAACTGATTTGTGTGCAGTGCAGTAATTGAGAAAGAACCAGTTGAAAGTAGTATTGCTTAAACACTTAATTTTCTCCAAAATTGCTATTTTTTTAGTACGCTTTTATTAGCTTCACCTGTATGTATGTATGTATCTTGTAACGGAATCTTGCAGCTCAAATTTCGCCCACTTCCTGCGATCGGATTCTTTAGAAATTTGGCACGCGACCTCAGACCCGATCACAATACAATATTCTATAATCAAATTAATTAATTAATTAACTCTTTTACTTGTTAGTTTCCTCCAATTTTAATCAATATTTTGGCATAAATCCAACAATGTGAAAAAGGAGAAATTTAAAAAAATACATTAAAAAAGGCTCGCAAAAACTATTTAAAAATACCTACAAAAAATTTAATTTTTCTGCATCAGACATAATTTGTTCCAATATTCCAAGGTAATTAGAAGATGAAATATAATTGTTTTTAACTAATTTCATGCCAAGATTTAGGTAAGCCTTCAATTGGAAATTCATTGCTGATCAGACCATTGTTGAACAAAACTTTTATTCAAATGCATCTCAAATTTTCAAAGTAATGTAGATATGATTTCCGCACACATACATCGATATTTTTTCATAAAACAAGTTAAACTAAAAATAAAATAAAATAATAGTTTTAAAAACTAAAAAAACACGCTTTCGTAGCAAAATGAACTAAAAAGTGAGAAATAATCTTCGGATGATAGTAGTTGACCAATCACTTAATTTTAATGCAATACAAAAAAGCGTGGGGGGGGGGGGCTTCTTATCAGTTGTCTTGAATTTCTTCCATTTGTTGTCCATGCAAAAATGTAAATAGACAGCACCCCACGCTTTTTTGTATTACGTTAAAATTAAGTGATTGGTCAACTACTATCATCCAAAGATTATTTTTCACTTTTAGTTCATTTTGCTACGAAAGTGTGTTTATTTAGTTTTTTAAACTATTATTTAATTTTATTTTCCTTCAGCTGTTTCATTCGTGTTACTAGGGTGCATTTTGAACCAAGCATAATATACATATACTTTTGATGTTTCGTGGGGATGCTATGATCCCCTTTTTTCGCTGCACCTCTGAGTGAATCATTCACAGGGATAATTGAATCAAAACTTTTTTTAACACACATGTACACCCTAAGTAGGTTACGTGATATGATCCGATATGAATGATAGACATCCGATGTCTTTTCATCCATAAGCTCATTACTTTTTGCATTGAAAAAGGCGTTCCCTGTAACACCGAAACACACGTCCGCAGTAATCTGCAATTTGTGCCTTTTTTGACGTTGTTATTTTTTACTTAATTACGAAATTATTTTGTGCTGAATTAGCGTATATTTAATTTCCATTTATAGAGACCAGTAATTGAACACTCCACTGGTCTAGTTTTCATCATTGGAAAGATCACTCATTCCCATTGTAATGAATTTTGAAAAATATTGGATTGTTTAAGTGGTTTCACAGCTTATTTTGCTGCTGCAGCAGTAATTTTGTAAAAAGTGAAAGATGCACTCGTCCAATTTTGTAAAAATTATATTCAAATAAAATAAAGAACCGAACTTCAAAAAACAAAGAGGAACTGAAAAGTAAAAAAAATTTTGAAAAAAAAAAAAAAAAAAAAATAGAACCGACTTCAAAATTGCTCTAAAAAGTGAAAAATAATTTTATTCTTTAAACACCATCGATAATGCTTTTAAACATAATTTTTGAAGTTGGCGCAAAAACAAAACCTAAAATCCAGTGTAACCATGCTTCGTTCATATTTTTTTTTTTTTCAGAAAAGCATCCAAAGTTACGAACGAAACATTTATATCGCTATTCAAATATGCTGTCATCAATGCATAATGTATGTGATAGTGAAGAAACTGGTCCTGGTTAAATTTATAGTTGTATTTGAGTTATGACTGTGAATGATTTTATTTATCGTTTTTGCGCCAACTTCAAAAATTATGTTTAAAAGTATTATCGATGGTGTTTAAAGAATAAAATTATTTTTCACTTTTTAGAGCAATTTTGAAGTCGGTTCTATTTTTTTTCAAAATTCTTTTATTTCATTCTTTTTAGTGTAAATGTAAGTATTTCAGAAATAATAAGAAGTTACCATCACGAAACTTCACATTTTTTTCTTAAAAATGCTCCATAAAAAATAAAAATAAAAAAATAAAAAAAAAAAACTATTGACACGCGTTAAACTTTAAGCGATTGGCACTAAAAACTTATCTTGGTTCCTCTCTGGAAATCATGTGTAGTTAATTTAATTATAGCCATTTAAGTATTATGTTTTTCCTAACTAATTTACATTCCACAGCATCTAAGTTGCTCATGATGCAATCCTGTATTTTCTTATTACTTAGCCCCGATCATCTGTTATCGGCATAGGTGATAACGATAAAAATACTACAGAGTAGTTGAGCCAAACCTAATGGTAGCATTGTGAAGGCTGAGCAGATCCTAATCACTGCATCACCTCGCTTCCAGGTTAGGTTTACCCCTACTATGGAGCAATAGCACTGAAGAAAGGAAGATTTTGATAATTCACATAGGGTTACTATAAATCAGCAGGGTTACTAAAATAAAATTATTTACTCCAAAAATGAGACGACAGCGCCAGATTCCCCATTATCGAAGTATCCCTTGAAGAAATTTGATGCTTGCTTCAGAGAAGCCTTCATTCAAAATTATCATTACAATTACTATTAATGTTACTGTTATATGGCACCAAACTTTTATAACAATGAATTTCATTTTGTCGCGTAGATGAAGCTAGCGAAGACAATGTGAAAGCCAAATGAAGCGAATACTCGTTAGTCTCAACTCGAGATCTTTATTCAGAACCACGAATAAACGTTACATCTCCTTATATACAACTTGAGAAAGTGCTGGAACTTTCCAGACTTGGAAAGATACAGAAATTAATAGAAGATTCGAGAAAATACGGGAAACAGTAGAAACGAAATTTTAGTAAAATTCACTTTGTCCTAGTCGAGATTTGAACCCGGGTCGCTTGTGTGGGAGGCAAGAATTCTACCACTGAGCCACCGTTATCCACGGATGAATAGTGCGAACTTCGCTACAATATCATTTTAATCATTTAATAGGGAAATTGCATAAAATTTACTGTTTTTTGCCCATAACTTTTTTTCTAAAGAACAAATATGGTCAAACAAAGTAATGGGACCTAAGTTGAGCCATCCCCTATCCATTAAAAAAAGAATCATCAAAATCGGTTCACTAGGTGAGACGCTAAGAGTGGACAAACAAAAAAAAAACATACATACGGTATGAATTGATAACCGCCTCCTTTTTGAAGTTGGTTAAAAACTAATGGATCATACTTACATACGATTTTTTACCCAAACGTATAAATCAAATTTATTTTACAATTCCTGCACAAAAATCAACTAAACTAAACACCGAATTATAAATTAAACACTGATTTTTATTACCATACGATGAATTATTTTAATACCTAACTAATTATATACGATCTCTTAATTTTTAATAACCTTTTGAAGTCGGGGCCTCCTGTAAACTTAACGTAACTGACAACCCACCTGAGTTGAACACTAATTTAACTAAACGCGAAATTAGTCTTTGAATCTATCCTCTCCCTCGATTTCTCCAGGATCCCTTATACCCGGACTTGAAGACCATTAGACGACAGGGAGAAGTATACTGTTTCAAACAGAAAAAGAATTTTCCTAATCTGTACAGGCGTCTTCTAGCAATCGGGGAGAATAGTGCATAAAAAAATTCCAGTTAAGTCTGTAAATTAATATTACCCTAACTGTAAATTAAGCTGATGCGTCATGAAATATTAATTCTAGAATACTATTCAAACTTCAGAAATCGGATGCCAGTTACGATATATTTATTAAGGAACATAAATTTAATCTTCGGAGGGAGCGGCGGGGGGATCTTTGTCTTAAATTCCCCTTGAATTTAACACTAAAAATATTTCAAAACTGAAATATATATATATAAAAAAATAAAATTTGATGACTAAATGAAGTTTTTTATTAGCAAAAAAAAAAAATTATAATAAATGAATTAATTCAGCTATTTTCGTAGCAAAATGCATTTAATTTACTGATTTGCTACATGAGTAAGAAATACATTAGTAAGACAAAATTAAAATTAGCAAGCGGGGCGCCGTGAAAATCAAACCCCGATGCGAGAGAATTGTACACGTATTGTTCAAAACAAGATACCTCCGTGGAAAAAATGCACCGTTCACGCCAAAACCACGTGACCCCCTGTGACGTATCGCGCAGTGACGAAAGCTGGTCTACGTAGCCACAACGTGTGAAATTTAAAGTTTCTTAGATTTCTCCGGGACCCCTCAACAGATCCAGACAAAATTAACATGGGACCATCTGGGAAGCATACCCTTCCAAACAAAAAAAGAATTTTTCAAATCGGTCCAGTATTCTTGAAGTAATACGAAAACGCACATAAAAAGCCGCAAGCCGAAATCATAACCTCCTTTTTTGAAATCGGTTAAAAATAAAAGTCATGCTTTCTTCTCTGAGTGACATATAAATATGACAGTATGAAATTTTAGAATAGAGAACAACTAAAAGTCTGGTTCTATGCAGGGTCTAGCCCGTGGGCCGGTCCCCCCCCCTTCCTCCCAAACCCCCTTGCACCCTCAAACCTGTTCACCCTCACCTTCTTTTTTTTTTACAACCTTGAGCCTGTGTTCTGTCGATCTGCGTCGTTTGGGAGTCAAGATTGGCACCCTGTTGGGTGACCCAGTCCACCCCTGTTTCTATGCTACACATTGATGTAGGAATCCATGATGCTACATAAATCTTGTCTCCTTGATGATACATGATATTGAATTTTCCATAAATTGGATGCTTTGGGACGCATGGGCGTTTGGATTACGAAAACTCTGGTCAATAAGAAATTTTTGTAGTAGTTAATAAGAATGACATTGTCTCATAAAAACATATAACTAATCATGTTGGCAAGTCCGTAAACGTTTCCAAAAGCAAACATTAGTGTGTTCATAACCAATATTTTGTTCTAATAGATGCGTTTGGATGACGAAAGTTTGGATTAGTAAGATTCGGTAGTAGTAATTGATTAGAGATTACCTTGCCTCATAAGCAAACTTATCATATTGGCAAATCCGAAAACTTTTTTTCAAAAACAAAAATTAGTGTGTTCATAGCCATTAATTGTTTCTAAAAAGTGGTTGCAAGCTTGTTTACAAAAAATGTCTTAATTTAGATGACACTCAACCCAAGATTTATATTTCGTTGTTTTCTTATAAGAAAACTTCACAGCCACAATAATTATGCGCGATTTTATGAAGTTAGTGTAAAAAATTGAATACTTAATTTTCTTCCAGTGTTTTTTGCAAGTTCTCCAACAACCTTGCTCCAGTTTGTGCGCGAGTACAACCTTCCGTGTAGAAGTATGATCGGTGGCAAGTTTTGCTCCGTGTCACCAGGGGGCAGTGTAACTTCGTAAGCCAGTTTCATTTTGATGCCTGAAAATTCATATAAAATTAAAACTGTGTATGAGGCAAAGGGAATTAAATGAACTTAAAAAGATTTAAGTAAAATCCGCGCAAAGTTCAAACCATAGATATGGTTTCTTTAAAATGCTTTTCTCAATCATGCTTTAAAGCAGCCTTTACCAGGGATACTAGCACCACCTCCTTCTCAGAACAGAGGAGAGTTTTTTTTTTACCATATCTCCAAATTAATACTTATGTCACATAGACGGGGACGGAAATGCAAAGACTGACGGGCTAGTAGTAGAATATGAAGCTGAGAAAAAAACACTTGGTTTTAGGATTTAACAGTAGAGAAAAGCGGAGATGAGCAGCAAAGTATGTAGAGATGACTTGTAATGAAGGTTTCGTTAAGGGAAGAACGTTCGATTTGCGAGAGAATTAGATTGAAGATGACTTTTTCCCCTCAATGTAATGTTGCAAATGTGTCATATTTTTCAAGATATTTGTCATTAATAAAAATTAAATAAACGAGCACTCATCGTAGGATGTAGTGTAACTAGATGCGCAACTCCATAGCGAAAGCCATTGGCCGCCAATGAACGTGTGAAACTTAAAACAGACGGGCAAAAGCGTTGCCTACGGGGATGCAACGCTGTTTGCATCCCATCAGGCTGCGGCAAAGATGTTTACGCGCAAGCCCTAAAACGGGCATGTACATTTCGGACATTTGCCCCTCTATACTAGAAGGGCTCGTTGCACATGAAACCGGTTTCTCATAGTGCATCTAGTTAATACTACATCTATGGCGCATATAGCCTATAATGATGCGACAGCAGATAGATCCCCTTAAACTGCCACTCAGAAGGAGCAACACATATTTGCTTTTCAATCGTTGCCCAAAACAAAACTAATAATATCTTTACTAATAGTAAAGCTGAAAGTCTGTCTCTGGATTTCTGGATGTCTGGATCTCTGTTACGCGCATAGCACCTAGACCGTTCGGTCGATTTTCAGGAAATTCGGTACAGAATTAGTTTGTAGCATAGGGGTGAGCAACTCCAAGCGATTTTTCAAAAATTCGCTTTATTTTCTTAGCAAATTAGCATAATATATTGGCGAGAACTTCTTCTTATTTGTAAATATACAGGCAAACCAAATGACCTTTTAATTTTCTACTACGGGCAAAGTCGTGCGGGTATCGGTAGTTAATGATAAAGTTAAAATTGCCAATGACGTTAACGAATCAATTTCAAGGCTGAACTTAAGCAATCACGCAACTGTGGATTTTAGGCTTTTGGAACTTTTCAAATGAGCTTTACTAAGATTTCATTAACTCAAGTATTCAATTCAAAAGTTTTTTTTATTTTTTGAGCTGGAGTTAGAAATAAAACAGGTGCTTTGGAAAACCAAGATATGGCTGGGTTAAGGTACCGTGATCGCTTGGCGAGGTTGGTAATAGGTGGGTTTGTCGTTAATTGTTTTATATTTTAATTGAAGTTTTAAAGTAATTAAGGGGCTTTTTTATCTTTATTTGGCAGATGTTTTAAAGTTTAAAAGAACTATCATTTTTATGACCCGATTGCTGAACCAAGTATAACCCAACAGTTGTGAACATCACATTGTACTGCAACTGCTGCTGAAGAAATGCTTGCGTCCATCAAATGAAATGTTCATAAATTGTATTTACACCAAACAGATTTGCCTAACTATGCTAATAAATATAATCAATAAGAACTTTGCTTGAAGAAAAAGGCAAGCTCAACTAAACATTTACGCTACATCGCTAGGCTGGGGCGGCAAATAGGGGGAGCGAGAAAGGGCAGTTGCACCACGAAATTTTTTGCACAGAATGATATGAAATGGGCAAATTCAGTTTACGTAAATTGCAAATCAGAAATCATATCGTAGCTCAGAGCAACACTAAGACATTTAATCCCAGAAATAACACTAAGATACCCTACTGTTGCTCTGAAGCGACGATATGCCAAAGGTTTTTTTTTTTTTTTTTAACAAAATTCTCGATAAAAGTCAATGAATCTTGAGACATTTCTACTACACAAGCGGATTTTGCTATTTGGATGTAACTTAGAAAATTGTAAATCATTTGCAGCCCTTTTCAGAGCAGAAAAAAGTGATGGAGAATCACAGTTTGTTTCAACTAAAAAAGTAATCTCCTCGTGTGGACTAAATATTTCATACTTGTGTGTTCAGTGTTATGAGAGGACCAATGGTGTAGCTGCACGATTTTACAAGAAATTCCTTAGTATTTCGCGTACGTTGTTACGCTCATATTTTAAATGTATATTTAGTTAGTGAGAGAACACCGATTCCTTTTGTAGAAAGACATTTCAGCAACCCAATGCTTTGTATACATTCATAGAAAATTCTTACAAAAGACACACTATTTTTGAAAAAAGTCATTCATCAACAAATGTCTTTTCTGGTTCCTCTTTAACTTTCTCATTTCTGAGTGACACAAGATATTCTTCAAAAGTTAAATTTATAAAAATTCTCCTTGTTAATTTTGGATTGTTTGAAAGCGACTCTTTCAAGGAAAAGCCGACGCCCTTTTACATGTGTATGACTTAGTTTGAATGTTTATTCGCTTTGTTTGTATTGTGGAGAGTTTAAAAAACATTCTGTACTTTATCAAAACATCTTCAATCCGCTAACCTTAATTTTCGGACTGTCCATGCTTCAGCTAAATCTACAGTCGAAACAGTTATTAAATTTTGCTTGGATGTATATTTCAACCAAGAGCAAAACTTTAAAAAAAATCTTAATTTGCGCCAATTTTAAAAAGGCGGAAAAAATCCAAATGAATTTAGAAGGTGACAAAAATCAACATGATGATATAAAGTCATAAAATTGAAGTAGTATTTTGTATCAGATAATAGATTGTCTCTAATAAAATTAAAATAAGATTTGATGATAAAGATTTATCTGTATTGTTGGCCTTAAGCTCAATGTTATATTGATAGGTTATTGAAAAGGAGAAATAAAATGTTTCAATAATAAGTAAAAAAATCTAAGAGATGTTTTTTCTAACTTTGTAGCTTCAACTGTTTTTCAACCATTCCAATTGGCTCAGCTAGTTGTGAAAGATCATTTTTGTGCATTAGGAGGTTAGAAAACTATCTTCGGAGCACAATGGGACAAAAAAGACTTTTATATTTAGTTATATTGGCAAAAAAGTACGACATTGCATATTGATGGAATACAATAACATGATTTCCAGATTCTAAAAATCGTACATTAAAACTTTCTGAAAGGTAAAAACTAATATCAAAATATTTTCAGGAATAATTTATGATCAAATAAAACTATATTAATTAATATTTAAACTCTCTTAATAGCCTTATTTTAATAAATACTTAATCCATTTTATGATCCTATCTTGTTTACCAATATGTATTTTAATCCAAACTGAGATAACTCACATTTAAAAAACTCGACCCCCCAAATGAAACGTTGAAATGCCGCCCCTGTCGCTAGGTATTGAACAGAAGAATGCTTTGGAGATAAAAAAATTTCATATTAATTCTGGGAAATGTTCTATTCTAACCATGGCAGCGAAAATGAGTTGCGTTTCCTCTCAAAATATTCATTTAACAAACAAAAAAGTTCATCAGTATTCATGCAGAATTTAACTACTTTTGCAGAAAACATAGATTTATTCAGAATGAAAAAATAAGCACGAAACAATAATTAGTAAATATGATGAAAGAATGCACATTTTATTATAAACTTATATATTTAAAATGTAAACATTCAAAAGCCATGATCCACATCTGAAATTGGATCACGCTTTTGTAGACGAAAATCATGTACAAGAAAAAAAAACTCTCAAAAATTATTGAAATCAAGGTTTTTAAGAAATACTCGTAAGAAAAAATGAACACACAATTACTCACTTGATAATAAGCTATTTAAAGTAGTTGACTACAGCAGGAAAATGCACGAATGCATGTAAAGACTTCAAAGTATACCCTTCAAAGATAACTACAACACTCGAATTTGTATCGTTATCTTGTGCTATTTACTGATAAAGAAAGATATTGGACCTAAAATAAAAATGATTTACTCTCTAACGTTAAGGGCAAAAAAACATCATTAGACATTTGTTTTACCCAAAAATGTATTTTGGCGACTGGTTTTACGCGGGAGGATTTTATGACCCCAAGCATTTTGCACAAATACTAGTCATCAGTTCATTTATTTCTTTAATAGTAGCTGAGTTTGGTCCTCCATCTACCTTTTGTTGGCAGTTTGAAGGTATTTCAGGCATTTGTGGTCTACTAATACATATTTAGTCAGTCACTGGGGTCTTAGAATGATCCTGCACGTCCTTTCGTTTGCTGCTCAAGCAAAATGAGCCCTGCACTGAGGTTTTTTTCATGTATATAACAATGCCAAATCCATACGAAAAATAGATAGGTCGTTTACGTACACTTTTTGTTGCTATTGAATGAGATGATTGTTTTATCAATGAAGAAAGTGGAGCTCAAGACTTTTTCGAAGATAATTTCTTAGATCATGAACATTTCAGCAAATACAGTAAAACCTCCCTACAACGATATTTTGGGGACCAAAGAAATATATTGTTGTAGAGGGATATATTGTTATATCGAGGGCATACATATTTTGGAAATACGATAGAGTGCTCCATTTTAATGTTATAGTATACAATATCTAGGTAGAAATGTATTTGGGTTATAATAAAAATCCTAACAATATTATGTCTCGGGAGCCTATCACAAGGATTGTTTGGCCTGCAATTTTATTTCCTTTTTTTAATAGGTGGAAATAACTTTTCCGATGCTATTACCTTCCTATTAAAACAATAACTCATTTTTTTTCCCAACAAAAGTTTTTGAATAACCAGAAAGTCACTCTTTTGTCATACCCCCATTCGTTTCTCAAATTATACTTAAATTATTCAAAAATGTTATATCAATATTTAATTTGTTAAATCATAATTTAATTTGTAGTACTAAATTAAGCATACTTAAAGGTGTAAAATAACATCTTTGAACTAAATTTAATTATTTAAATAATCAAGTAACGTCATTTTAAAGTTTGTCCCCTCATGTCATTCTCCTGTCCTCCATAGGAATGAGTTCAATTATTACAGATTTAAAAAAAGAATTTTCAATTTGTTCTACTAAACCTTGCTTATTATCACCATTTTGTAGGATTTCTTGAGTATTTTGTTAATATGATTTGAATGCTGTTCTTACTAAAAATTTTGAAGTTCAAAAATGGGTATGTAACATTTTTAATAATTCTTACAGTGGTGAAAAGGAATAAGTACACAATAATCAGTAATTCTTCTCTTGTCGAAGAAAACGGGAAAAAATGACAAAGGTTGATAAAATAGGATATTTTTCATTATTTAAAACCAAATTATCGTAATAAAGGGGGGTTAAAAATTAAAAAAAATCGTTTTACAGGGGTTTATTGCTATAGAGAATATCGCAATATTGAGAGGAGGATAACATTAATTCCTATGCGGGTTCACCGGGACCACGAAATATTATTGTAGTAGAGGGATTATCGTTGTATCGGATAGCGTTGTAGCGAGGTTTTACTGTATGATACAAAATTGAAAGAAGATGAAAGTGAATTACTCTGTTTTTTTATTACGAAAGATGATGTAAAATGAGTCGCGATTTTCTTGAATGTAACGAAATTTTTTTTCTCTTTTTACTTTCTTCTATATCTAATATATAGAAGAAAGTATTGGATTCGTGCAAATTTTCGAATTTCGAATATTGACGGATTCGAACGTTTTGAGGTGTGCTGAGTCCATTTCGACCATTTTTGGAAAATGTCTGTCTGTCTGTGTGTGTGTGTGTATGTGTGTGTGTATGTATGTATGTGTGTGTGTATGTATGTGTGTCACGTCTGTGTGTGACCAGTTTTTTGTGGCCGCTCTACAACAAAAACTACCGCATGAAATCGAACGAAATTTAGTACACATATGTGCCCCTATGTGAACTTGTGCCCATTAGTTTTTGGCGCGAATTCCTCCAAGGGGGGTGGAGTAATGGGACGTTTTTCGAGTTACGCGTGCTTGCTATTCCTCAGGAAGTAACTGGCGGAATCAAACAAAATTTGGTCCATATGTTGGTATTAACAGGAACAGGTGCTGATTCAATTTTGGTGTCAATAACTCAAACGGGGGTTGAGCTATAGAACGTTTTTTGTCGTCAATTGTGACTGCTGTATCTCAAGAAATAATGAATGGAATGAAAGAAAAATTTATCGGTAAGTAGCCCTTAGTGGGTATAAGAACTGATTTTATTTTTGTGTCAACAGCTAAAAAGGGGGGGTAGCGCAATCACCCGTTCTTTTTTTCCATTTTGAGTGCCCTATCTCAAGAAGTAATGCTATGTTCTGGTTGAAATTTGGAATATATGTGAATCCATATGTAAACAGGCTTTGGTTCAAATTTGACGCCGATCGCTCCAAGAGGTGTTGATTTTTTTTTTTTTTTTTGCGAATAAAAATAGTTTTATTAATGCAACAATAAGAAAGATAAATCGTAATAGATTGTCGTCTGCGTATTTCTCGTGATTTTAATTGTATGGAAATGATCGGAAATATTATCTCAATGATTTAAAATTTTTAACTGTTGCCATCTTATGTTTGTTAATAAATAAAATATTTGTAATTAATTCAAGTAAGGCTTTTAAAAAAACTTTCAATTTTCGCTCTTTGTTTTGTTTTTACAATAATTCAGACATTGGGATGGTCGTCAAGTTTTTGCATGTGTAATTTTGTTTTTGTTAGGAATATTGCTTCCTCGTCAAGCATGGGGAGGGATCAGAAAAAGGAAAAATATAGAAGAAAGTTTCGTGATGGCCACAACATACTAGTTTTCGTTTTGATGTAAACTTTAAACCTTAATTCTGCATATTTATGCATCGCAAATACCAGTAATAGCATTATATTTGCTAAAAAAGTTCGCAAAACTAACAAAAAACGTTATTATCCGCAGTGTCTATATTTTGTTTAGAGAACAAATGTAGAAATGTATTTGCTATAAGTGCGATACCAATCTTATTTATAAATCACACTTGTGTCAAAAAATAAATTTTGACTCCGAAAATTATAAGGCGTTATAGTTTTAAACAGTAAACAAGCAGATAAAAAATGTTTTTATTAGCGTAGGACCTGATTTTGAGCTGGGGTCATTCAGTGACCTCCGCGAATTATAACGTTTGCTCAGGAAACGTGCGACCCCCAGGGTTCATTACAATATATGTAACAAAATATCTCATACAAGCATGTTTATAAACATGGGCACATGTCTGGTAAAATGTTTACAAAAAATTGAAATTTTGAAACAGAATTAAGTCAGATTGAAAACAGAAGATGAGGTCCATGTTTCTTTTGTGAAAGAATTAAGTCAAAAGGTGGTAAGTTTTGTGCCAAACGGGATCAAGTCAAATTTTATCAAACAGAGCTTTTCTTGAGGTAACGGGATATTTTTCATGAATCACGAGGACGCAGGGGAAAAATGTCTCTGTTGCACTCTTTCTGAAATAAATCGGAAACCAATACGTATGAAACAAGCAGAAATATTACATGCTTTGAAATTACTCTAAGCAGTGGAAACTAACAAATTGCACAAATTAAGCAATGATACGCCTATCACTAAAACAGCTCAAAATAAGAAAAAAAAAACGAAGTTGTAAGCGAAAATATGAGGTGAATAGTTAGGGAGTGCATTGAGACAGAGAGAACAGTGATACAATAGCATTTAATTTCCTACTTGGATATTTCCAGACCGGCAAAAATCTTATAGAAAGTCAAGTTTAAATGCTATTAGCAATATTATTGAAAGGAGATCGCCTTCAAATCTGATACAAAAATTGTTCCTTAATCTCCTTCTCCCTCTCCCTTCTTTGTTTAATTAATCTTAAATTGGCCTATTATTTAATGTTTATTTCAGCATTGGAAAAAATGTTGTTAATTTTCTTTGTATGAAAATTGTATGAACTTAGCGAACATATTGTAATGAGGAAACAGCGAAATCAGCGTACATGTAGAAAATTTCTTGTCAAAAGATTTCCCGGCAGTATCCTGAATCCTAAAATAAACTCTCGTATATATTTTTCGAACACCGAGTACATGTTGCACCAACCGGGTTTATCCAAAATTTTTCATTTTTACAACTCTATTTTCTCCTCTAATGAGCGTAGTTAATCTACGAACCGTAGGCGAAGCGATAAATGATCTTCCCTTAAAGAATTCGAATGGTGCCTTGCCGTTCTGTCTCGCTTTAAAAGATCTTGCGAAAGAGCAATAAATTACACCGTTCAAATAAACCATATATTAACAAATAAAAAACAGAACTTCTTTCTCTTTTATAATGCAGCATTTGACGTCGCTTGCTCTACAGTCGCCATCTTGTTTAAGCCAGTAAGTTCATTTTAACGGTGAAAATTTTGGAACATAACACTAAATGCATGTGCATTTGTTTCAGTTCTTTCATTTTTCACCATTATTAGCCTTTAAAGTGTACTACACTAGTAAAATTACTGTACTGTTTCTTTTTTCTATCTTGTAATCAGGGCCGATCCTAGCAGGTGTGCAGAGTGTGCGCCGCACAAGGGCGGCCAAAGCAAGGGGCGGCCGCAGACCGCATCATATATTTCTTATAATCAAGCAAAATTCCTCAAGAATTTTTCACAAGATAACTTATAATAAGTAGAATAAATATGCTGATTTTTAAATGTTCAATTGTCAAAGTATGTGTCGATTTCCCGACAGCATAGCATAGTTTAAGAAAAATAGAATTCTAGAGAACATTGTGTTGGTTCATTGTCCATTAATATTTACTCTTAACACACATGCTTCATTTGGTTGCAAAGTTTGTGACAGAACCGGTAATCAGGGATGGATTGTGGGGAGGGTAAGGCCTCCTTCTGAAGCATGAAATGGTGTTGTCTAAAAGGAGCACCGAGGCCGGCCACTAATGTTTACCCCCAAGCTTTTATAGACCTAAACAATGAAGACATACTCGTATTTTATTGATTTTATAAAAAAAAGCTATACTGATTAGATACTCTCGCAAGCATTTCAAACAACAAACTATGTAACAAACTCTTTGTTTAACAATCGTGGATGCGTGGAGAGAAAGTGGAAAATTGCGACTCCCTTGAGAATAACATATATGAATGACGAACTAAAATGTTGTACTTTTCCCCCCTTTACGAAAATTTTTCTGATTAAAATCTTGAATGAACTGCCCGGTTTCAGATCAGGTAGGAGGACAGGTCCCCTGCCCCGGGAAGTAACTTTAAATGTGACTCCAAAACGAAGATCCAAAAGGATGCCATGACATTCTTGAAGAAACTAAAGAAGGCTTAAAATTGCGTTTCAAGGACTTTACTTTCGGAAAATTTCGCTGGTTGAACCATCGATCTTAAGGACCCAATTAAGTCTCTGATTCACCTCTTCCACCTTAACTTAATCAAACATAGCGTAAAAATGTTGGCTCCAAAATCAAAAACGTGTTTTCAGACGACAGCCCTTCCTATCATCAAACGTCATATAAAATTGCTTTGGCATTTTTCAAAATTTTTGCAGTGGAGGACCTCGAAATCCATTCGCAAACATTACTACCAAAGACAGTTTCAATTAGCTTCTTTAGAGAAGCCCCCAATTCCACCGCACTCACTTAACGAATTGAAAAACAAACTAAAATTGCGCTTTTCGAACATCAGTTTCAAGAATTTTTGGGGAAAGATCCCGAATCCCCCTTTTCTCCAACGTAATCACTAGACCTGAAAATTTCGTTTTTAGACGGTTCCGTGGAGCCACAGCTTCCTGCCTAAACAGCCTGAAATTGACTTCAGTTTCAAAAACACAGTTCGTGAGGGCACACTGAACCCCCGCCCGCTCTTAGTCCCATCGTTTTCAAACAATGCTTAAAATACGATTTTGGGACTTACATTTCTAAAGAATTCCGAAGGAGAACTGCCAGGCTTATGGTAACTTTTTACGACGCTAGGGCGTATCCATCAATCGTCGAGGTGAGGTGCACAAAAGTCTATAGTTATATTTCTCAGATATTAATGTTGAAAAATATCGGATAGATCCGTAGAAGCTTCCCAGTTTTGTTAACGTCACCGAAGATAATATAAAATAGCGATTTTAGAAATATCCGCTTAAGAGCTCCAAAACCCTTCCTTCCCAAAAATAGCCTATAATGGATTTCAGTTCCGAAAAATATTTTGCTTCGGAATATTTTCACGTTTCCCCAATTGTTTTGAAATCTAGCCAAAAACGGGTTTTTGAAAAAATAGTGCCGAGAAATTACCGGTGGATAGCCGCCAGGTCCCCTACCGTCACCAAAGACGGCCTAAATTTGCATTTTAAACTTATATTTCAAAATCTTTCGATGGGAGACGATTGAATCTCCCTCCCTCTTGAAACGTCAACAAAGGTAACCCAAAATTGCGGGTTTAAAATTTCAGTTTCGGAGATTTTTCGGGAAATACGTCGATCCTTCCTAAGCTACGGTCTTAAAAAATAGCTTCAAATTGATTTCAATTTTGGAAAAATTTTAGGAAAGAACTGCAACATTACTTTCACCTAAAGTCTCGAAAAAGTTCCTAAAATTGCGATATTTGACGTCAATTTCGAAAATTTCTCCATACACCTTGAATATACTTGACTCTTTTGTCCTTGCAATCAAACACAACTAAAGATTAACTAAAAATATTTTTCATACGTCAATTTCGATAATTTTCTTGGAGCAATCCTCCTCTCGTGAAACCCTGACACCTCCCCCTACGCTTCCCCCTCCTTCGTCCCTTCTCTGATGTCATCGAAGAAAGACTATAAAATGCGTTTTTACAACTAGTAAATTTTGGTATCTATTACTTTTTTCAAAGATATAAATTGTATCTAAGCAGTTTCTTATTATAAAAAATTTCTTCATTTTTAAAAAACTATTCTTCTGTCCCCCCCCCCTTTTTAAATTCGAACTTGGCATAGAAATTTTAAGAAAGATTTATATAGACGTTAAAGGTGAGTCAAAATATGCAAATTACTTTTGAGGGGCGGCACATTAGATCTTTGCACACGGGCGGCAGACACCCTAGGATCGGCCCTGCTTGTAATAAAGCATTCGGCATCGCTTGATCTACTGTTTATTGTTGTCATCTTGTTCAAGTCGGTAAGTTAACGAATTAAGTATTTTTTACCCAACTGTCTAAGTTTTTAATTATTAATAATTTGAGTATGTTATAAGTTTATTTTTTTACGAAGCAGAAGATTATTGAAAGCGATTAATACATTTCTGTTGTGCTTCTTTCATAATTTCAGATCACTAACTCGTTGTACAGCAACATTCTTTTATCCTTTTCAGTTTTCGTTTTCATTTCTAATGCAATTGAAGTAACTGTATTTCTAGAACCATTTGTGTCCACTGCTATAAGAAATTTTACTGTTTTAGCTGTTTTTAGAGCTACTCAATTTAGCAGTAAAAGAAATATGCGTATAATTGACTCTGATTTCGTATAATTGAAAAATCTAGATGCTTCGTAAAAGCGTAAGATCTTTTTTAAAGGACTATTTATGTAATTATAACTCTAAATATTATTGCCTTCTCGATTTCATAAAGGGTTACTTTTAGTTACGTGTAATAACACACCGAAACATATTTTAAGAATAAGTTGCTCAATTTTTCAGCATTCTTTGGAATTATTGTCGAAATACTTATAGTGTGAGCTGCTTTTGGAAAAATTTGTATGTGTAATAAATTGTCTTGATTTTCATTAGCTGTGATTGGTATATTTAAAAATCATATATATTAATAAGTCCTTGTCAAATGGCATTAAAATATTTATGCAGGATTAGGTTTGATGATTTTTCATACGAAATATGTCTGTTGTAAGAGGAACAAAATGCGTATTTATTAAAAGTACTCAATTCCCACAATATATTTTTTTTTTTCTTGTGAGCAATGGAAAGAGAAAATTATTCTCTCTTCAAATCAACTGATCGTTGTTTCTTAACTGCTTCGTAGTAAAATATTCATGCAGACACCTGGTAAAATAATACTAGTTCAAAAGAAAATGCAATGTGAAATATTAAGATGTACTTTTAGAAAGTATCTGTGTGCTTTTTTTTTTTAATTCTTGTCATTTAGAAAAGATGAAAAAGAATGGGAAAAAAAATGTAATGAGAGAGAGTAGATTACTTAAACGAACGCTTTCACGGAAGAAAATTTATTCTCGTGCTGCCATCTATTGTTAGAATCATACACATAAAATTGAACTGAGCAAATAAATCTATAAATTACTAGCAAAAATACCCTGCGCTGCCTGGGTCAGCAGTAATTACGAGAAACAATCGTTATTTGCATTTGTTTTCTGTTTTCAGCAAAATAATTCAAAACACACTTTTTTGACGCGATTAAAAATCGAGTTTCTTTTTTTACTAATACAACTAAAATAGCAATAAGTGTAAAAACCAAAATTGTATTCATTTAGAAACGAAAGCACAACATGTACAAATTTGTAGAATTTCCAATATATGAATTAAACTTCACATGTTTAAAAAAAATAATCTCTGTTGATTTTTTTTTTTTTTTTTTCAATATGGAGTCTAAAATCTCCTTTGCATGGCTGTTGAAGTACGAACTGTTTTTCGGAAACATATACATTATACAAGCTTCCAGTGTCGTAAAATATTTCGTTATTCTTCATTTGATTAACACTGTGCTGACGGCGTAATTACACCAGTTATAAATCGTGAAACTTCTCGAATAAAATCTTGAGGCATTTCTTGGTGAAGTAAGTGGTATGCTCCGGAAAAACCAAGCAGTTCCGTACTGGGAAAGTAATATTTAACAAGTTCATCTTTTTCACTAAAAAATAAGAGTGATTTAGATAATTATGGCTAAACAGGTATTTAACAAAGCAGTACAAAATATAGGGGAAAAGAGGGCACGTGTGAACATTTTTTGTTGCCATCACAGAAACATAAAATGGCTCATTGCTCTAAATGTTTGTCCAAGAGGTAAAACTGGTACCGTCCATATTTAAGAATTTTTCCAGATTTTTTGCTTGAAGTGATCTTAGTAAAACATACCATGTTCACATGTGCCCCGTGTTCACATGAGCCCCCTTTTCCCCTATCATGTTTTTATTGAGTTTAAATAATTATTTTTGTCAGTATAAAAGGCAAAATACCTCAACAAGCTTCAAAAACTTGTTCGTGCAAGATATAACAAAAGAGTAAAAGTTAATTTTTAAATACATAAAAAAAAAAAGAAAGAAAGAAAGAAAGAATAGTAAGAAATCTTTTGAAATGCATTTCATTTTTATGCGTGTAAAATTATTCATAGCGTTTAAAAGTGAAAGCTCCGTAAACAGGTAAACGTTTACGGAGATTTTAGCACGAGTCGCGGATATACTACCACGTTAAACATGTCGCTGCTGCTAGCTTAGAGCAAGAATAAACGGAGGGAGCAAGTCCATTCATTGACTTAACAAAGGCTAACCCGAGGACCCCAAGTCATGTGACTCATCAATGACGAATGGTAGGTACGTTCTGCGGAAAACAAGCGAAAGAAACCTGATTTCTTCCAATTATTTGCTTTAAAATCTATCACTTGACTTGGGGATCTGGGCTTCACGAATGAAAATCTTCACTCCCTCCATTATATCTCTTCCGAATGGTTGCTAGGGTGTCGCCGTGACTGTACGGACCCTGAAGGGGATGCAAAGATGCATGTGATAAGTGTTTAGGGTTGGTTGAGGGAAGTGGGTCACTGGGGTAAGTGGGTCACCCCAGTAAAACTGAAATACGGATAAAGTTTTCTAACTTTTCTGCAAAAATCATGTTAAATTTCATTACAGTAATTGATTTCACATATTTATGATTTGTGGAATTTTTTTCTAGGTAACAGCAGTTAATCAAAAAATAAAAAATCTGAATTTTCTTTTTTGCGAATTCCAGCAATATTTTTCATAGAAGTGTTTAGAGCATAGTTTTTATTATTTTTTTTAAAGATAATTAGTTTTTCAAGTATAGTTTAACTTAAAGTTCATACAGCAACAAGAATTTTTGTATAAAATATTATTAATAAGTGATTGAGAGGAGGGATCCCACTTACCGCGTACATTTTGGCTATATGGGGTAAGTGGGTCCCCTCACTATGGGATAAGTGGGACCCCCTTTAATAATGGGGATTTTAAAATCAGAAGAAACTTTGATTAAATATTTGTATTGGTGAAATACAAGACAACTATGATGACTTAGTAGGAATTCAGTTCTTAGTAGGAAAGGTTCAGCTGCAAAAACTGCTAAAGCTGGTGATTATGTATTTGTGAAACATACATGAAAGAAAATCATTAAGAATTAAGTGGGTCTATTGCTGAAAGTTGATGATAAATTAAAAAATACTGTTGAATTTGCAAGAATGAATAGAAACAGTGACACTTTTTATTGGCATAGTGCAGATGATGTTGGAATAATTACTGAGGATGAAGCGATGCTAGTTCTTATTTAGCCAACTTTACATAGACGAAATGATTTAGTCTTTCCAATTTCTTTTTCGCCTTATAGCTTTGGCAAATTTACGCAAATTGATCTTAATCAATTCTATTACGTTCATTAAACACACCTTTATCTGTAAAAGTTAAATATATCCCACTAGACTTTCAACAAATTTCACAAATGAAATTAAAATGAATACTTTCACTAAATTTAAAATGAAATTGTTTTGTTTTCCGTTTTAAAATTTTCTGTGATACAAATTTAAAAGACAGTAATCACTCATAAATGGATGCATTTACAAAAAAATAATTCACACTAAAAATTTGCATACTTTGTCATGTAAGACTAATTTACTCCTTTTTTAGGTTTTCTTCATTAAAATTAAATAAAAGGGGGTGACCCACTTACCCTTTACTATGGGGTAAATGAGACACCCATCCGATTTTTTTAAAAAAATGTAATCGTTAAGAATATTTAAAGCAATATTTTAGAAGATAATGACGAACTTTTGTTTATTAATAATTGCCAAGGTAAAATAAGACAATAAGTTTAACTTTTTTTTTTGTTTCAAAACATTTGTGTAAGGTTTTAAAAACGAACTATTCTCGAAAAGGGTCCCACTTACCCCGACCAATTCTACATAGTTCTGGGACAAACAAAGGGGGCTCCAAAAATGCATTTCGGCGGGCCTACAAATCTGAAAATCCGCCACTGTTAAAAGCTTGAATTTAATTGCCAGAATATTTAACTGTGAGGTGTATGCATATACGTATTAAGTGTATCGTCTCTCGATTGATCCAGTCACAGCGCAAGATTTAAAAAAAAAAAAAAAATAAAAAATAAAAAAATTTGAATTTTTGGCATCTTGAATTCAAATTATGCTTTTCGCAATCACGAGCGTGTGTGTGTATGAATGCGCGTGTGTGTTTGTGTAGGTGCATGTGTGTGGGTGCGCGTGTGTGTGTATGTTTGCATGTGTGTGCGTGTTGTGTATGCAGTGCTGTGTGTGTACGCGCGCGCGCGCGCGCGTGTGTGTGTATGTAGGCATATGTGTTTGTGTCTGTGTGGAGGCATGAATGTGTGTATGTGTGTGTGTAGGAGTGTGTGTTTGTGTCTGTGCGCAGGCATGAGTGTGTGTGCGTGTGTGTAGGATATGGACGAAACCTGGAGACGGTTTTCGCAAGAGGAGCAGCATCGTGAGGCCGGTCGACGCGGCGGTGGTGCTGGCAGAGGGTGCTGGTGGAAAATAAAATGATAGAAATTCAAAACAGTCAAATGCGAACAATAAGCAATCGTGATTGCTCAAAAAAATTGACCTGCGCTCCGTCAACTATAAGTACAGTTGAACTCGCTTAATACGATCACGTTTAATACGAAATCACGGCTAAAACGAACATTTTGCTCGTCAAGTTTATTTTGCTATCTAATTCCATTAAAAATTTCTCGTATAATACGAACATTAAATTGAAAATATCGGCTAAGATGAACAAAAGTTTTTAACCTCTTTACTTAAAATGTTGTGGTTGAATACTGTAATTCTCTTTTTCAGAAATTATTCATTATTTTGTTAGGTACTAGAATTCCTATTGTGTTTTTAGAAGAAAATATTAATTCATTTGCATTGAAAATAAAGACCGTATATTTCTTTACCTGTGGACATTTCAATTTAGTCGGGGTCATTCCATACAGATTCAACGGATGAGTGCGCTCGACCATTTTTAATTTTTTTGAAACTCATATCCCAAAAAGATGCATATGAATGATGTTTAAAACCACTTTTATTTTTTCTCTAACCTTAACTCTTGATATTTTATTGGTCATCAAAAGTGATTTTCGCAGTCAAAAATGGGACTTTTAGACCTTTGCATTTTGGCCAAAATCTATTTGAATTACATTTATGGCAGTTAATTTTACTCTTTGATGTTAAAGTGCATAAGATGATAGTCTTACATGCTGAGTTACGTGGTTGTAACTTAATAATTAAAAAATGGCAACAGGTTAAAGTTCAAGGTCAAATGTAAAATTTTTACTCATTTTAAAGGGGGATAACTCGCGAAGGGGACGGAAACACAAAATGAACTACGGCAAAAATACAGCCGCTCAAAGATCAGAAAAATGACAAAAAATGACATTTTTAGACCCCTGTAAACCAAAAGGGGATGGAATTAAAAATAAAATTTCCTGGCCAATTGAATATTCTATTTAAGTATGACGGTTGCTACGAATAACGGCTATTCGTAACACTAACTAAACTAATTCGTAATAACGCCTACGAACGAATTTGTGGATTTTTGACATTTTGTATTGACAGAGTTCAACTGTTTTCCGATACAACTTCATTAGAATTTCAGAGACGAAAATGATAGGTCGTTAATTGCAGAAGCTTATTTCGGCAACAAATTTCTGGTGATATTTTATCCATGTTGAACGACGGTTGTGTTAATGGTAAATTACAATAAAATGCGAATGCGCAAATACCGTCACGGTAGCAAAATAGTTTGTTTTAGAAGTTTTATGGGGTTAGGGGGATCCGAACTGACTAGAGGCCCGCCTTGGGCCTCGGAGACTCTGCGATCGATTTCTATCTAGCAGTAGCGTAGCGAGAGATGACCTTCTGGGAGGAGCAAAGGAAATTTCTGGCTTCGCTATTGGTTGATACAATTGATTGCAATCGATTCAATTAAATTCTGTTAGAGTTGAATGTACCCTTTAAGTTTAAAAACTTTAAAACGATGGAAAAATTAAATACCAGCTTTCTGAGCGACTTACAAATAAACTATTAGTCACATTCGGCGATGGAGGTAGGAAACTTACGGTTTACGTATTTTCTATCTAAAACACATTTCATCAACGAGAGTAAATTTTGGCCTAAGGTTCATATTCAACTCTAACAGAATTCAATCGTACCGAATGCGATCAACATCTACCAATCGCTCAGCCAGAAATTTCCTTCCCCCACCCAGTAAGAATTTTCTCTCTACGTAACTGGTTTATAGACATCGATAGAATTGAACACAATCTACTTGAATGATCTCATTCAAAACAACTTTTTGCATCAGAAAATCAAAAAAAAAAAAAAAAAAAAAAAAGAAAGGAAGAAAAAACGACATTTAGCATTCTCTGCAGTTTTTTTTTTTTTGCTATATTTTCACTTACACTTGCAAGAAGGACTTGGTGCCATACAGGAACAAAGTGCTGCCTTCGTATGTACCCGTGAGGTTGTTTCTCATGGCTCCTAAATAGATTGACTGTTCTAATACATCAAGGTTTACTTGCCATGTAATGGTGCCATTTTTTCGATAGATTGGTGCCAGCTCAAGCCACGTGGTAGGTATTACAGCCTAAATTAAAATGGAATGATAAAATTTGAATTCTGAAATAAAAGAAAATAGAATGCATTTTAGTAGGTTTTAAAGTAAAATTAAATTAGAGTAGTTTAGGTTAAAGCATGGCCGCACTAGATTCTTACGGGCCTTGACAGTTTATGACTTTTCTTTCTTTCATAGCCTCAGATGATCTGCTCTTGAAATTCTCGAAAAATGTGACTTCATATGTCACCTATTTTGACCGCAAGAGGCGTTTAACCTAATTCTGTGTATACACCAATCAATGGACATTTTGATTGTAAGAATGGAAAACAGGGATTGCCTGTAGCGCCCGCTTTGTTGCCATGATTTTCACTGGTTGTCACGGCGGATAAGAATCAAGTGCGGCCATGCATAGAGATAATAGTTTTAACTCCTCTGGTTGACTCGCATGTATTAAATGGCTGCTTCGCGAAAGATAATTTTAATTTATAATCTGCTATTCTTCTACACCGTTTAAATTTTAAACTTTTGGTGTATGTGTTTCGAGATCCTATTTGAAAAGTATCAACTCAAAATAATGAGTTACAAATATAAAAAATTCAAAAGATACATCTATTGCGCATAATTTCCCTTTACACGAGTTATTCTTTATACAAATAAATGCTCAATAATTGAGTTTAAATTTGTAAACTGAACGCTAATAATTGAAATTTGAAAGAAAAAATCGTGATTATAAAGCTGCGTCATGTAAGATTTTGTAAAAGAGTAGTGATTTAGTTACTTAATTTTTGCCAAATCACACGTGAAGCGCATTATATGTTCCAAAAAATACTACATTCTGTATGAAGCTCAGCTTTGAATAATGCGATACGCTACACGTATTTTAAAATAGTCGAGACCGTATGAAGATGTATGAAAAATCAAACTTCCTTGAATCAGAGGATTTAGAGGAAAATAATCTACGGAAAAAATCTGAAGTAAAGTGTATCATCAAAATTAATTTGAAATAAAATAAATACAGATGATGTAAGTGAAATAATTTTGGAAAAGTTTTCTGCCTAATTCAGGAAACAAAGAAGAAATTAAAATGAAATTATGAAGTCCTTCTACTAAAATTACTATAGCAATAAGTTTTACAGCACTGTTACGTTACAGGTTGTCCTGAAATAGAATGACTGTTTTTAAAAATTTAAAACAAGAAAACGGTTGATGATAAAAAACTAATTCTTGCCGAAAACTCATGTGATGAGCCGCAATATCCCCCCCCCCCCGTAAGCTCTAAATTGTACTTCAAAATGGTTTCAACAGATGGCGCTTCAGATAGTAAGCCCGTAAATCAAAAAGAAAGAAATGAAATTCACCGAATTTTCCTTTGATTGCAACATAGGATTGTAGCCAACGGTAGACATTTTAAAAGTATTCTTATGTAATTTTGCTCATTAAAAACATTTTTTGAAAAAGTATGATGTAATTTTCTCTCTTTCTTTGATTATGTTACTTACTATCTACAGCGCCATCTTCAGGAAAATTTTGGAACTAAAATTTGCAACTGTAGGTAGAAAAAACTTATAGCCCACCATTTGATTTTTCTGCAGGGATTATTGCAGAAAATTGCTGCGCGTTCTGGAGATTTGAAAACAACAAAAGACAGATAGACTTACTGCGGGAATCTTCTTTAAAAAGTAAGCTTTAACAAAATTGATCGCTATTTCTTCATCAGCATCAGGCGGTATTGTACTAATTGCTTTCTTGATGAATCTCACTATTAATCCAACTACTGCTGTGGGTGCATCTGCCATGTCTGCCATTGACATTTCTTCAACTATAAGCTTTTCAACTTTGTCAGGCTGTAATAATAATGTTATATTTAAAATTTCAATCTAAGAATTACATAGAAGCTTTGGCGTTTTTTAAAAATAGATTTTCTGTAAGCTGTAAAACTTTATTATTTCGGGAAATATTTTCCGTGTACCTTTATTAATTTGGGCTTCGGTGTTATTATTTGTGCATCTGGGAAAAAAAAAAAAATTGAAAGTAAATTGTATTTAGTTTATTCTGCACTTTTTTTTATTTATGTTTAATTTTTGTTTATTGTTGTTATTATTATTATTATTATTATTATTATTATTATTATGTAATTTTATTTTTTTTCCAAATTCAGCTCCAATTATAAATTTTTTGTTAAGCATAGCGGTCTGTTGCTCCCTTTTTTTTTCCCTTGACACAGAATTTAAGTGATTATTGCGATTTACATCACTTGACGAAGAATTTCATTGACAAGAGTCAGTGTCGTATTTTTGAAGTAATTGTACTTCAGTATTCAAGTTACAATTTTTCTTTCCCTGAGCTAAAGTTCATTATTAAAATAAAACAACGCTTTACAGCATCCAGACACTGCTGTTTTACCCGATTTTGGGCTCATCATCCTAGAATAGCCAGAAAATCTAAAGGCAAAAAGCCTCAAATAGAAACTGAATATATCTCTGCACTCGTAGCTAAAACTATTTAACCCACCAACGATAGCTCCGCAAATATGGTAAGGTTACCTATCAAAGGTTGAATATGAAAGTTTGGGCATTAAGCAGCACGAACCTCTCCATTCCTATATGGGTGGTAACTTATAGTTTAGGGTTTATTATGCCTGCTTAACTAAGGAAAAGCTACTTGCTTTTAAAATTCAAAATAAAATGTTTTCATTTTGAACCAATTCATACAGTTTCCTGCTAAAACGCTTACAGATCGAGGCATTAATGCACATACGCTCAATTTGAAACATTCAAACTCAGAAGATCACTTTGCTTGCGTAATTAAATCTTTTATAATTTTCGCTCAAGAATGAAAACTTCGAGTAATACGCTCTTGAAATCAGTGACTGTTTTAAAGATGAACTCGAAAATTTTCGACATACAGTAAAACCTGTAAAGTTGACCACCCTTGTAAGTTGACCACCTATCTAAGTTGATTTTTTTTTTTTTTCAAGCTCGGAATTAGCCCTTCTCATATAAATCAACCTTTATAAGTTGACCACCTGTTTAAGCTGACCACTAAAGTAGTGCACCGCAGGTGGTCAACTTACACAGATTTCACTGTATTTAAAACACTTATTACATTTTCAGTAAGCAGGGGAACTGCAGTCCTCGGCTGGAATGACTGATATGGCGGTGTATTTCATGTACTTATTACGTGCTTATTACAAAAAATATTAATGCATTTTACTACCTTAAGTTTAGTGCGTAAAATAAATCTGAAAAAGTAGAGCGAAATCGTTGATGGAAGAAGTCACACACTTGGTGTTGGGAAGTATTGTGTACCTGTTTTAAAGCGAAAGACTGAACTATTCTCCCGCCAATACTGTGGCCAACAATTATAGCTTGTGATATGTTGTTTAAAGCGAAAAAGTCTTCCAGATCGTCGACCATAATATCCATACTTATTTCATCTGTCCAAAGACTATCACCATGGTTACGAACATCAAGAGCGTAGACCTGAAATGAAGGAAACATCCTTTTATCTTTTGAATTATGCTTTTAAATTACGTCAAAATTACATTTTTTTTCCCCAAATTTTCTTGGTCAGTGAAATAAACTTAAATGGATTATTTGAATGCTTTGTAACGTTGAAGTTTTAATTGCTCAAATGAGCACCATTTCTTGTTCAGTGAGAAAACAGGTTTTTAGATGTAAGCTCAAAAACGCTACAACATCTGATATCAAAAGGGCACATATCGTGAGGCTCTGTGAAGTTGAGCTCCGACTCTGACAATGTTTACCTCTGTTTTGGTAAATAGGGAGGGTTAATTGGCGCTAAGTTGAGCTGAGAAACTTTCCTAGTAGTTCTCAAAAATATTCCAACTAAAATCCGAGGCAATAACACGTCTATTTCTACTAAACTCCCTTTAAACAGGTAAACATAGTCAAGGTCACAGCTCAACTAACCAAAGCTGCACTTTATACCGTAAAAAAAAGAAAAAAAAAAAGAAAATCAACAATAATAATTATGTGTTGATATGTATGACCTTGACGCATGCATAAGTTATGGGGACTTTGCAGTTTGCATGAGTAAATTGAGCGATTAAAGTTGCTACAGGTTTTTTTTTTTTTTTAATGCAAGTAGGATTTTCTCAACACTCTGACTGCCAATCCAAAATTGCAAATGTCCACCATGAGGCAAAGTTTGGGGCAGGGGCTACTATATTTGGCAGCCGGAGTCCTAATGAAAACATCTTTTTAGTTTGGGCAAATCTAACCTGCAACATTGTGAAAACTACGCAGTTCCTTATTACGACATTGCCAGGTAAGGTTAGCTCGAACTATAGATATAACATATGATACCCATAGCAGTCGAAATGTTAAATTAACTCTAAATAGGAACATAAATTCGAAAAATGAAATTACTATTTAACATTTCTTGCAATAGGTAGAATTTTAGGAAGTTCAGTGCAAAATCGGAATTGTTTCACCGCATTTTTTGAGAAATAAAACATTTTAAAAAGCGAAAAATGAAGCAAACATATTTCAAGAATGATTGGATACAAGCAATTTTCATACACGTGTATGAAAAGGTTTTGTTTTAGAGATCGCGACTGTTTTACCATTACAGTTTTTTCCGGGACTTTAATGACTGAAAAAAAACCTTTCTGGGACAATGTCGTTGTTTTGATAAAACATGCAAGTGATTTACTGCATTTTGACGTTCGGGAAAAAAGTATCGAAATTCTCGTAATCTCCCGAACGAATTAGGAGCGTTGTCAGCAATACCGTGATAAACTCTTGGAAAAGCAATTTTTAAAAGTATTGTTTAAAGTTATTCAACCGTAACAGCTTTACTTAGATAGTATTGTGTCAAATATACGCTAAGAAACCAAAGCAAAACATCCAAAAGAAGAAAAAGAATTGAAAAAAAATGTTCCATGAAGTTTGTAAAATGTTATATTTTGAAAAGTAAAGTTATTTCTCTATAAATTACATAAAACGACTTATACGGCACATCCGTAAAAGAAAAAATATCTAGTTAAATTATTTTTTTAATTAAATGAAAATATAAAATTACCATCCGGCCTGTTTTATCAGCTATAGGTTGAGCAACAAATTTCCAACTTCTTCTAGAATCCATAAATCCATGGAGGAGAATAATTGGAGGATAATTTACTTTTGAGTCAGTAGCCGGTTCATAAAGATCAAACGCAAGGTTTATTTTCTCTGCATCTGTTCCTTTATAATTACAAAATTACAAAAGTTAGTAAAACAGTTGATTGTTTAATATTTATTCACATTTAATCCTTTGTTCATTCATTGATATGACAAACATTTTTAGGCAAAATGAAATCTAAAGATAATTAAACTCACATATTTTATTTTTCAATACAAGTATTAAATGTTTAAGAAACTAATAGTTGAATACCTCCTGTTGTTAACAGTTTGGAATTTGTATGTTAATATTTTACATTGCATATCAGGGGGAAAAAACTAAAAATAAAATAAATATAGAAACCACAGAATGTTCCTAAAAAAAAAACCAGCAATATTTATATTATCCGTTAAAAGTGTAGCAGATAATTATTCTATAAAATAAAATATCGATTTTCTATTTAGACAACTAAAAATGCTAGGAAAAATGGCACCCATATATTGAAAAGAAAAAACAATGAAACAAAGAAATCCAATTAAATGGTTTTTTGATAGAGAAACTACTCTAGCTATCAAATAAAAGTCTAGAAACAGCTGATAGCTAATGAAAAAAATCTTTGTGCGAATATTATTTAAGACAAAAACTGCAACAGCTTCAATATCTACAGTTAATATTGTGAGAAATTATGGCAATGTTTAACATAGTACTTCCTTGGCTTTGTGAATTTCTATTAATACACATATAAAAAATTTCGTGTAAAAAAAGAAAAAAAGGAAATTGTCTTCTTCATGTTGGACAAAACTTCCGGCAATGATCAATTACTTATTGCTCATCAGTTTCCCGCAAATGAAATGTTTAACACTATTATTTAATTTCTTCACAACTTAAATTTCTTTATTTTTGTATTCGACTGTTCGCGTATTGTCTGGAAGTAGTTTTTCATTATAATCTGACAAATTGAACGTTTTAACTGAACTCTCATTTGCAAGTCTCTTTATGAAAGATAGCGTTATTAGAGAACAATTTCATTTGGATAAATAGAAGATTATGAACCCCCTTAAAAACACTAATAATCAAATCTCTCTAAGTTTCCGTTGTATTTGTCAAAACGGCATCGTGAAAATACTTTGAGGAAATTTTTGAAATGACAAAAATTTCGTGAGATCGTAGCACTCAAATGCATACAAGGGGAGTTAGTAAAGTGTAAAAACGGAAAATGTGTGGGTTATTGTATACAGATCTAATGTAGATCTGTTGCAAACATAGAAAATGGAGCTACCTCTTTTTTGCAGCAAGCCCTTCAATTCACGAAAGTAAGCGATTCATTTCTGAGAGTTTGCGTTAATACAAGAAATTTAAATAAATCCTTAATTATTTATAACGATTCTAAAATTTTGTTTTTAGTTATTTAGAGAAACTACGGAGGGGGTATTGAACTTTTCATCATAAGCAACAATTGCTAACTAGTGGAATTGTTTTTATACGTGAAAAGCGCTAGGAGTGATATATGAAGAAATAAAGTGATGACGGAAAGAAAATCAATTCAAAAATTAAATTAAATTATTATATTTTGAAAAAAAGATTCTTCCAAAAAAGAATGACCGGAACTCTGGTGTGCCGTGGCACTAATTCATCCCTTTTTACTTCCAATTACAAAAATAAAAGGAAGTATTGTATTCGCGGAAAATTTTTCACGCAAAAATCGACCTTAATCTCCATTTTGCTCACCCCCGAATGAATGTTGAGTTTTTTTTTCGACTCGACCCCTCCCCCCCCCCCATGGATAAGTGCCTAAGAACGTATAGGCACGCAAAATATCCATTTTGACGATTCCCGAGTTAATTACGGCGAGTTTTTTCATTACGTCTGTATCTACGTATGTGCGTATGTATGTCGCATAACTCAAGAACGGTATGTCCTAGAAAGTTGAAATTTGGTACGTCGACTCCTAGCAAGGGTGTATCTAGAAAATGTTCAAGGAGGGGGCGATTTTTTACTGTTAATTCTTTGAAACTTTAATTTCTAAAAACTTTTGAAGGAGTGTTCTGAACCCCATCCCGTACCTTGACGTAATCACAGGTGTCCTACAGTTGTGTTTCTTTCGAAAAATATTCAGGGAAAACCCTTGAACCAATTTCTAATATCATCTAAGATCGTGTAAAACTGAAGTTCTGGATCTTCAATTTCGAAAAAAAAAAAAAAAAGAAAAATCCAATGGAAAGTTCTGGTCCCTATTTCCAGAGCAATAAGAGATGGGCTACAATTGCGTTTTCCAAGCTTCAATTCCTTCAGTATTCCGAGAAATTTCCTTTTTCCTAATACTAATAAAGATTATGTAAAATTGCCGTTTTTGGAAATTAAATATCGAAAATTAACCTGAAGACGGTTCCTGTATCTCGCTCAAGGAGGGGGCGATCGCACCCATCGCCCCTCCCTTGTATCCGTCCTTGACTCCTAGTGGTGTCTAGTTGGGCACCTCCTCTTTTTGTTGCATTCGGGGGTTTCTAAAGGGGTCTTTTGCCCCTTTGTGGGGGAAATCATTGTTAGTTACAATGTAAAGTCAAGCGGTGTTACAATTTGGCGGACACTCGGCAATATATCGCCAGTCTTTTGGTCGCCAAGTTTTGTCGCCGAATTGGCGACAAATTTGGCGCTTTTTTTAAAATCTGGTATTAATTTGGCCACTGTTTGTGATATTTAGAGAGTTAACTATTGAATCACTTTAAAATTGCCAGAAATGGGTAAATGACATTAAATTGGAGTAAAATGAAATCATGTGATGCACACATCAGCTCGTTTGGCAGTATAATTTTGAGAATGTAAATTTTAGTAAACAGTTTATTTATTTATTCGATTAACCTACACTATTTTGCTTGACCAGAAATCAAGGATCATGATTAGGAAGTTATTCATTTTTGGCTTATCGCCCGTTTATGCGCCAAGTATAATTCTGCTCAGTAACATAATTTGCTGTAGTTCGGGTTATAAATAGGCTCACATTGCATGATCATAAATGGAATAATACTACAATGATGAACAGTTCTTGCATAAAAGCATTAGAAACTTACCCCGTACTGAAAAGTAGCAAATAAGACAACACAGCAAACATTTGCGTGAGTTCATTTTGTAACCAAATGAAATAGATTATTTTTACGAATGTTTGATGGTATAGCGTTTGCATGATATTTTTTCCTCAAGTGTCAGTTCGCAACGTAATTCCGCTTAAAGGCAAATTTCTTTCATTCATAAAGAGAACAACTAAATGTACTGTTGTAGGCTAAGCGGGAAAAATGAATAACCTGACTGTCAAATTACCTTACACAATACTTTCCTTTAAAGTGCTTTTATAAGCAAAGATGATTTCAAGGACAAAATGTAATGATATTGTAGTAAATGTCACGTTGGACAAGTTGTAACCTTGGCAGAACTCAATTAAGTAATCATCGTAATAACGTTGCATTATTTTATCAATGAAACAAGTAGTTAAATAATGATCCGGAGCTCAATTTTATTATACATCAGTATATCTCTTCAAATTAAAAAGTTTTTGGTTAATTTGGCTCATTCTTTTATTTTTTAGCAAAATGCTATCACTTTTAAGTGTCTAAAGCTGAATTATTTAAAAGAATATTATATATATATATATATATATATATATATATATATATATATATATATATATATATATATATATATATATATATATATGTTTAATTTCCCTCACGTATTAATAGCTTTGAGGATGTGTTAACGTAGTAACTAATTTTTTAAAAAAAAGGTGCAATATAACTCTTCTGCCGTTCTTAGCTTAACTATCAGTCACAAAAAATGTTTATTGTTATTATCTTTATACTGCATCAGTAAAAATATATGTGTATGCATACAATACGCCGCCAGCTCAGTTATTCCACCCGAGGACTGCAGTTTCGTGCTTTTTAGCACTGAGTGCTAAAAAGCACGAGAGCTAAAAGCACGAAATTGCAGTCCTCGGATGGAATAACTGAGCTGGCGGTGTATTTTATGTATTTCGGCCTTAGCCCTGGCTTAGGGCGATAATTTAATGCGAAATACTTAGCTTTGCTCTGAAGTTGAAAAATATATATATACTAGCCGACCCGGCAAGCCTTGTTCAGCCATATAAATCATTTCTGGTGAATATTTCGGTTGTTAATTAAAAAATAACGAATGTATTGCAAGTGAGTGGGAATGGGATCAATTACAGGAAGAGGAATGAAGAGCTGTAGAAGACGATAATCGCCTATAAAAACAAAAAACACCAACCATTCATTTCATTAACGTAACAAACAAATTCATTGTTTGATCTCTTAACAGATTCATTGTTTGATTTACTTTTGCAATATTTTGTTCCTTTATGCTAAAAACTGTGATTTCTGGAAGTCTTCAAACCTTAGGGTCCAGGTTTTACCCCACTTTCCCCTATATATTTATTCTTACATTATTCTAAATTTTCTTGCATCCGATGAACTCGACTTACGTACTTCTAATTCTAATATATTCAAATTTTTTTAAAGCTGCTAATGTATCATTGAATTGACATTTTACAAGTATTTACTATCATCTGAAAATCAACAGCCATTGTTTTATCTTTGCCATCAACATTGAACGTGTGGCAGGGTTTTGGAAAATGTTCATCCTAATCTCTAAAAAATCGGTTTGAAAACCTTATTATTCCGTGATTAGACCGGAATCAATCGTTGTTATATGCTTACTTGCTATTTGAATTAATACGCACAAAGCTGTTAAAAAAACGTTTTATTAACAAGAACAGCGCAGACTGCAATATTAATTTTGACCATTTTCGGACAACAATTGAAACTGTCATTCCTTAATCGGACGGTTTCACCATTTAACCGATAAAATTTTAGCGAAAGAGTGACGTCCGTTATTTGATTTAAAAAAGCACCTAATAAAATCAAGCAGTGAACCAAACAAACTGTGATTAATGTTTATTTAGTCTAGCTTTCTCTAAGATAAGTAACCACGTTTTCAAAACTGTATTTTCTAGTAGAAAAACTGATATAAATTAGAATAAGTTATTTAACATTGTACAAAAATAAAAAGATCATTAAAACAACGTCTGAAATACAAAACGATCCCTAAAAATTAAGCTAAAGACACATGATTTAGGATTATATTCCCCTGCATTGAAATGTGCTTATGGACAACAGTTACCGAAAAAAGGGGAGTTTTTTTTGTTTCATGTTTTTTTACCCACTAGCTCATTTCTTTGCAATGAAAAGAGATTCTACGACCGACGCCCCAATTCACTCGTTTACAACTTTAATTGTAATTTTGCCTTTGAGCCTTTTTAATGCTTTTAATAGATTTCATGTGTTTTAAGAAATAAGTTCTTAAACACGAATAAATACGTTTATGCATAAATTTGCTTTTTAACAATTGACTTCATAGCATTTGTACGATGAACTAAATCGTATCAAGAGCAACACCATTGTTTTAGGTAGAATAATTTACGAAAGATGCACAAATCTAATTATTTATTCAGCTCCTTTGGAAATAGCTCTCATACGCATACGAGAGTAATAATGATGTATGTAAAAGTATCAATAGTTATCTTCGATAGAAAAAAAAATGCTTTTTTTCCATTTAATCTCAAAGCAATTAAAGAACTTCTTCACTAAATACTTATTATTGTTTCGGACGGTGGTGTAAAATATATATTAATCAATGAGTGTAATGTTGTATATTATGAAATTACTAATTTATCATACAAACACCAATACTTTCAAAATACGATATTTATTAAATTTCTATTACAAAAAGCCACTGCTTTTCTATAGATCAGAACACCAGATTTTAGCTCTTTTAGTTCTTAATGTCTAAATTTTCAGTAAAGTAGAATTTTTTTTTTTTTAATTTAAAAGAAAAATCCAAGTAAATAAAACGTATCCACTTATTTTATTGAACACATAAGATGTTTTGGGATAACGTTAAGTTTTTATTGATTGCTAGATTTTACTTCTCTACTATCAAAAACGTTTCAATCAAGGATTAATTACTCCAGTGATGAACCTTGCAGTCTCTCTCACAAAATCCTCAGGATATGACTGGTGGATAAAATGATTTCCTCCTTTAAAACCTAAAAGCTGAGCTTTAGGAAAATAATCTTTTATAAGTTCATCATTGTCCCTGAAAACAAATAGTCAAAATTTTATATCACTTTTCTGTACTAAAATAGGAGTAGTACACAAATGTATTTTAATTGAAATAAATATATACTATGGCATTAAATTATTGCTTTTTTTATATTATAATAAGAAATTCTACGGAAGCTTTTGTAATCTTCATCCCTAGAGAGTAGCTGCTTCTGTATGTAATATCTCCACTTCATAGAGTAGCCTTGAGTTTTTCAATCCTAATTTTTATCCTCAAATAAAATTTTTTTAATTAAATCATTTTTTTTTATATTTCGTTTTTAAAGTTGTAGAGGTTGAGTTGAAAACGATTCGTATCGTCCAAACGAAATTAACGGCAGAAAAGTTTTAAATTCTTGAAAACAACTGCTTTAGTATGAAGGAACCCCTTTGCAGTTTATTTTCTCGTAACATTAAAGAAAGAAAAAGACATATTACATTGTGTAATGCATCGCAAAATAAGTTAAGGAAAAAGGAAGAAAAATGTACATTATAATATAAAACGAACATTGGGAAACAAATGTGCACATATATAGCAGAGCATTAAGATGGAGAAAAGAGCTGTCTTTTTTTCTTTCTGTGCCCCTCCTCCCCGCTGGTATTTTTTGAATGAATGATTCGATTCAACCAAACATTTTTTTGTTTGAAAGATCTCTGCCTGGACGCCTCGTTAGTAGGGTACTTATGAGAGTTCTGCAACCGGAGGCGGTGTCGGTGGTATGCATCTGCAATCCGCCTCCCAATCCCCCTCTGACCTTGGGTTGACCCCCCTCTGATCTCATGGCTGCGCCTCCGTGTAATCTTTGTAGAAGATTACGGGGGTATTTTCGCGCATTTTGTCGTTTTTCGCGCGTTTTCGAACTTTGTCATTTTTTCTTTGTAACCATTTACGAGGGTATTTTCGCGCATTTTGTCGTTTTTTCGCGCGTTTATTGAACTTTGTCATTTTTTTTTTTTTGTAACCTTTTAAGAGGGTATTTTCGCGCATTTTGTCGTTTTTTCGCGCGTTTTCGGACTTAGAATATTTTGAACTTGTTGTCATGACAACCAGAGTTTTTAGTTTTCGGTTGGCAACACCTGTTGCTATGCTTTAACTTATGCGGTGTTTAACGTTCATGGCGCCATCTATTGAGAGGTTTATTTTTATTTTTTTATTTCTACGAATTTAATTATTTTTATTTTTACAGAGTGTTGAAGTTGGGAATCGAACACCCAAACTTTGAGTTAGCAAAAACGTATGCTAACCACTATGCTATATTTTTCATTACTCTTTCAGTCTTAATGTGAATCTGTACCATGACAACGAATATTACAATTAAATTAATTTTAAAACCATCAGTTAATTTACTCTTTAGTACTAATCATGGCATATCATTAACTGAATTTCAGCTCATAATTGAAACTATCATCATTATTATTATTTTTCATAATAACAAAGTTTTCACTTAAGTAAAGATTTATTTAAATACAACCCATTCGAGATTTTAGATTTGGTTCAATGCTTTGTGGACTTGAAATATATTTTAAACTTTGATTTTCTTTTTCATGCATTTCAAACTTTATCATTTTTATTTTTTCTAACTTGTTAAATTTTCTTAACTAATTTCATTTTTCTTTGTCAAATTTACAAATATTTTTTCTAACTTGTAAAAATTTCGAAGAAATAATTTTCTTAACTAATTTTTTTTTTTTTTTTTTTTTTGACTTTCATACAACAAAATATTTTTTCTTACTTGTTAAATTTTCAAAGAAATAATTAACTTAAATATTCTTTCACACATTTTGAACTTTAACGTTTTTTCCTGTCATTTAGCACTTTGATTTTTTTTTTTTTTTCACTATTTTAGCGTTTTTCAATTATTTTCAGTCTTTAACTATTTTCTTAACTTTTTAGTCTTTAACTAATTTCAAGCATTTCAGACTTAGATTATTTTTTCGTGATTTCGATTTTTTTTTTTTAGTATATTTTAGAGTTTGATCATTTTCTCGCTTGTTTTTACTTTATCGTTTTTTTTTTTTTTTTCCCGATATTTTTAAACTTAGAAATTTTTCACAAGTAGTGACAGGAATCGAACCTTCAAATTTTTCAAAACGTTATCATGTCTTCAATTTTTGCAATCATGTCAAACTTGCAATCAATTTACTCGTAGTAGTAATTAACACTTATCATTAACAAATTTTCTCAGATTTTAAAAAAATCAACTTAATTAATTTTTTCCAGTAAGCAAATTGCGCACTCAAGTTACATTCCAACACTGCATATATGTTTCAAGAGTTTCATTGAATTTATCACATTCCATTTAATTAACTCTAATAATTACTTTTTCATTAATACTTAACTTAATCATTTTATCATACATTTATTCCAGTTACAAAATTATGCTTAAAAGTTATTTATTTTTCTTAGCACAAGAGATTTTAACATGTTCCTACTAAAATGCTTTTCACTCTAGTTTGAGTTTACTAAAATAGCAACTCATTTACGATTTAGATTCATTTAATCGTCTTTGATTCTTTTTTCATTGTTAATATTTTAAATTATCACATACGTTATTATTTTTATACATTTATCCATTTAATTTTCGAAAATCTACAATCAATTTACTTTTCGTATTAATTAACACTTATCACTATCAAATATTTTCATGAATTTTAAAAAATTATCTTCTTAAATAATTTTTTACTGTAACCAAATTTCCCACTCAAGTTATATTTTATCACTACATATGCTTTTCATGAGTTTCACTTAATTTATCGCATTTCATTTAATTAACTCTAATAATTATTTTTTATCATCGATATTTAAGTTAATCATATTTTCCTTTCTTTATTTTTTTTTCATGCAAACACTCTTGATGGAATAAAACAAAATTTTCAACTTTCATGAATTAAATCCCCTCTGAATATTTTATTTTACTTTACCATACTTTACTATTTTACTTACTGCGTTTTACTATTTATCATTCATTACAGCTTTTCCAAAATATTACTTTACAACCAACCAATTTCATTAACAGAATTTTCATTACAATTTATAAATTTCACTTTTATTTAATTATTTTTACCTACGGTAAAATAAAACACATAACACAAAAATGTTAAACATCAATGAAGTACCCAAGAAATGTTAAAATTATAAGTCGAGTATCAAAACTTCATGTCAGCAAATTTTAAAAATAGACTTACCGAAAAATAACTTCTACTGAAATTCATTTCAAAACTTGGAATCAATTTACTCTTAGCATTAATAAACACTTATCATTAAGAAATTTTCATGGATTTTAAAAATCAACTTATTTAATTTTTTTCCAGTAAGCAAATTTCGCACTCAAGTTACATTTCATCACTTTATATGCTTTTCAAGAGTTTCATTTAATTTATCACATTTTATTTAATCAACTCTATTAATTATTTTTTTGATTAGTATTTAACTTAGTCATTTTATCGCATAGTGTTTTACTTTATTATTTTTTTTTTTCATACAAGCACTCTTGTTAGAATAAAACAAAATTTTCAACCTTCATGAATTAGAATCACTTTGGCTATTTCATTTTCCCAATAATATTTTACTTTAACAACTAATTTCTTTAACAAAATCGATATCATTTATTTTAGTCTTTATCCTTTTCGAACGATACATTCAAATGGACAGCTATACGTTAAATTAAGAAACTTAATCTAAATTTTGACAAATTAAGTTATAGCTAAATACTGACTAAAATTAAGTACAAAAGACTAACCTTTTTGGGGTGAAATCCCTCAAGTACCAGCTATCGCGAAGTTATTTAAAAACAGTGAATGAAATTGTAATAAGTGGATTGTTAATTATAACTCAATCTCACAAAATTACAATTACATGCATGTTTTATTTGAAATCGCTGCATACGGCTGGCTGCCCATCGTCGATTTGCAGAACGCATGCCGTGATATCGCAAATCAACTCGGCTGTTGAAAGAAACTACCGTAATCCCACAGCACTTCGGATCGTCCACACACACGCATCGAGGCGAATTGAGAAAATGACTTTATCAATATTGCTATCTACCCCTTTACCGATAACAGATAACAAACCCCACGTGCTAGTATTATTCACCACCTGGCCTACGTCTTTCAAGTGATGTCACTGTTTCTGACCAATTAAAATTAGTTCACGTTTCTCAAATATCAAGCACATAGATCGGCAATAGCCTGATGTCAGGTTTTTCCAAACAAAATTTTAGATTTTAATTCGTAGTTTCGAATTAATTTCTTTTTCATTTCAAACTTATAAAAAAAAATTTCCAGCTTGTAAGAATATTTCTTTCAAAAACAGATTTTTGATTCAAAACAGTATTTTTTCAAACTTGTAATATTTTTCTACTTAGAAAATGAAATCAAAAATTTTTGTTTTCTTTAATCATATAAAATGTTTTTAAGAAATAATTTCTCAAACTTGTAATATTTTTCCACTAATTAAAAAAAAATCAATTTTTTTTTTCAATCATATAAAAATAAATTTTTAATCTTACAACAGTAAATTTTTCCGCAAAAATATTTTTTTCAAATCAAAATAATAATAATATTTTTGTAACATATTGTTTTTTTTCCTTTCAATCTTTTTTTTTTTTTTTTTTCAAAAATTTTCAAACTTACGAAATAAAATTTTTTCAACTGAATCTTCAAACGAAATGCTTTAATTAAATTTAAAACTCAATATCACTTTACTCTTAGTATTAATAACCAATAGCACTTAACCATTTACTCTTTGCACTCTAAGTATTAATTAACACACACGCATTAGAAATAATAATAATAATGTTTAAGATACTTACAAATCACTTACTCAAGCTTTCAAATATCCATCTAGCATGTTATTGTTCATTCGTGTGAGGGAACTTGTAATAAAACTTTACTTATCAACCGAAATTATAAGCGAAAATATCGCATTTTTTAGCACTTAATATAATCCTACAATTAACAAATTGGTTTTAACTTTGAATTTAAGAAAAATAAAAACTATTACACACTTAGTAACATATCTATCGATGTATATTATTTCATGACAAATCACAAATAGGTGAGGATCTTTTATCGATCATGTGACCAACTAAGTTAAGAAAGAGCGTTCTTATCTCATATGAGAATTTATAAGTCTTTAATATTTCTCTTTAATGTAAGTGTATTGATACGTACGAGTTTGTGTATGTGAATATAACTGTGTATTGTTTTCAAACCATTGTCATGTTTAAGCTTTACGGTTCTAATTTTGACTTTCCACTTAGCATTATTTGAAGTCCTTCGCATGCATTAAACTATAGAAATATTACAAAAATTATATTTTCATTCAGTCTTAATTACAAAACCATACAATAAGATGAAGACAACACCGATAGTATAAAGATTACTTACAATAAAGTGCATATAAAAAATATATGTAAGAGTGATTTCAAAGTATAATCCATCAACCATATTCAACAACTCAATCAAAACACAAGTCTCTTTTAAAATGATAAACACAATTTATTCACACACACAGTAAAAGACAATTAAAAAAACTTTCATCTTTAAGTAAAACTCTTCAAAACTTTCAAGCGTATTTTTAACATCGATTGCATCAAATAAATCAGACACATGACATTTTAAACATGGACTATCAACATTCAAAGCAACGAAGTCACGAGTCAAGTTTTCCCAATTAACATTAAAAAGAGCCCGTTCGAAAAAAAGTGTCGAACTTTCGACCCCTTGTTAATGATTCACATTCATGCACTCTCATGTAAAAAATGAATCCATTTTTACAATCCACACATTCTTTTTTAGAAAGGTAGTTTATGTTGCATATGAGCTCATCAAATAGTCACTTACGTAGAGAATCAGCCAGTTTACGAACTTCTTGTGATGTATATGTGCTGATTTTATCACATCGACAATCACAGGGATATTTTTTCTCAATTTCCGAAAGGATGTACTCTTTTAGAGTATAAGTCATAAGTTTGTCTTTGACACTACGTGAGATACAAGGGGATGCGTAGCACAATTTGTCAATCTGGCTTTCCAAAAGTAGAACTCTATCAGGCATCAACTGGAACACTTCTCGTTTCAGTTTGAACAATCTTTGCACACTAACACAGATGTTACCATTCGCACTCGACTCTCCTTTTTTATAACAAAAGCGAAATCACGGTCTTCGATTAATTTTTGATTTACATTTTTACGTAGGCTTGAAATAAGTGATCTCCACACATCTGGTTCTAAGGAAATACCATCCATAGTTGGTCGAAAAATACCATCTTTCCCACACGTATATCTTCTAATATGCACGCGTGTACGTTTCCGAAAAGTATTCACCTAAAGTGAAAATACAATCACCCAAGTGTATCATATCATCAGGCTGTGGAGAAGCCTCAATGTTCATTTTCATGTTCGTTGCATCCCATCTGTTCATCTTCAGGCTTCAAAGTTTCAGAATGATTTTCACCAGCGTTAGTCATTCTTAACTCTCATAGGATTAGGAGTCACAATACTAAAACAACTTCCTGTGAACTTAAAAAATAAATCAAACTAGGTTTTAACACTAGCTGGTGAAGAAAAATCCTAAGTACATAGAATAAAATTTCACGATCTCTTTCAAAGCTCAGAATCACCCTGAAAATGATTCTCCAAACATCCACTATAAACCAATGAATATTCACTTTAACCAATGAGAAGTGTACATAAATCTCTTGCTACTGACGTCATAGAATATCACATGAACTTTTGAGCAGAATTGAGTTGTTTTACACAGTATTCAGATTTTTAGAAAATGCCAACACTTTGACTTCCAAATTCATCCTGACCTACTACGAGTAATTTTAAGATGGTAGCAGGTTTTCACATCACATCGAATGCCGATGACGGTTTCGCATCTCATGCAAATTGACATGATCAATTACACGTGATTGATCATGTCATTGCGTGAGATGCGAAAACGTCATCGGCATTCGATGTGATGTGAAAACCTGCTACCATCTTAAAATTACTCGTAGTAGGTCAGGATGAATTTGGAAGTCAAAGTGTTGGCATTTTCTAAAAATCTGAATACTGTGTAAAACAACTCAATTCTGCTCAAAAGTTCATGTGATATTCTATGACGTCAGTAGCAAGAGATTTATGTACACTTCTCATTGGTTAAAGTGAATATTCATTGGTTTATAGTGGATGTTTGGAGAATCATTTTCAGGGTGATTCTGAGCTTTGAAAGAGATCGTGAAATTTTATTCTATGTACTTAGGATTTTTCTTCACCAGCTAGTGTTAAAACCTAGTTTGATTTATTTTTTAAGTTCACAGGAAGTTGTTTTAGTATTGTGACTCCTAATCCTATGAGAGTTAAGAATGACTAACGCTGGTGAAAATCATTCTGAAACTTTGAAGCCTGAAGATGAACAGATGGGATGCAACGAACATGAAAATGAACATTGAGGCTTCTCCACAGCCTGATGATATGATACACTTGGGTGATTGTATTTTCACTTTAGGTGAATACTTTTCGGAAACGTACACGCGTGCATATTAGAAGATATACGTGTGGGAAAGATGGTATTTTTCGACCAACTATGGATGGTATTTCCTTAGAACCAGATGTGTGGAGATCACTTATTTCAAGCCTACGTAAAAATGTAAATCAAAAATTAATCGAAGACCGTGATTTCGCTTTTGTTATAAAAAAGGAGAGTCGAGTGCGAATGGTAACATCTGTGTTAGTGTGCAAAGATTGTTCAAACTGAAACGAGAAGTGTTCCAGTTGATGCCTGATAGAGTTCTACTTTTGGAAAGCCAGATTGACAAATTGTGCTACGCATCCCCTTGTATCTCACGTAGTGTCAAAGACAAACTTATGACTTATACTCTAAAAGAGTACATCCTTTCGGAAATTGAGAAAAAATATCCCTGTGATTGTCGATGTGATAAAATCAGCACATATACATCACAAGAAGTTCGTAAACTGGCTGATTCTCTACGTAAGTGACTATTTGATGAGCTCATATGCAACATAAACTACCTTTCTAAAAAAGAATGTGTGGATTGTAAAAATGGATTCATTTTTTACATGAGAGTGCATGAATGTGAATCATTAACAAGGGGTCGAAAGTTCGACACTTTTTTTCGAACGGGCTCTTTTTAATGTTAATTGGGAAAACTTGACTCGTGACTTCGTTGCTTTGAATGTTGATAGTCCATGTTTAAAATGTCATGTGTCTGATTTATTTGATGCAATCGATGTTAAAAATACGCTTGAAAGTTTTGAAGAGTTTTACTTAAAGATGAAAGTTTTTTTAATTGTCTTTTACTGTGTGTGTGAATAAATTGTGTTTATCATTTTAAAAGAGACTTGTGTTTTGATTGAGTTGTTGAATATGGTTGATGGATTATACTTTGAAATCACTCTTACATATATTTTTTATATGCACTTTATTGTAAGTAATCTTTATACTATCGGTGTTGTCTTCATCTTATTGTATGGTTTTGTAATTAAGACTGAATGAAAATATAATTTTTGTAATATTTCTATAGTTTAATGCATGCGAAGGACTTCAAATAATGCTAAGTGGAAAGTCAAAATTAGAACCGTAAAGCTTAAACATGACAATGGTTTGAAAACAATACACAGTTATATTCACATACACAAACTCGTACGTATCAATACACTTACATTAAAGAGAAATATTAAAGACTTATAAATTCTCATATGAGATAAGAACGCTCTTTCTTAACTTAGTTGGTCACATGATCGATAAAAGATCCTCACCTATTTGTGATTTGTCATGAAATAATATACATCGATAGATATGTTACTAAGTGTGTAATAGTTTTTATTTTTCTTAAATTCAAAGTTAAAACCAATTTGTTAATTGTAGGATTATATTAAGTGCTAAAAAATGCGATATTTTCGCTTATAATTTCGGTTGATAAGTAAAGTTTTATTACAAGTTCCCTCACACGAATGAACAATAACATGCTAGATGGATATTTGAAAGCTTGAGTAAGTGATTTGTAAGTATCTTAAACATTATTATTATTATTTCTAATGCGTGTGTGTTAATTAATACTTAGAGTGCAAAGAGTAAATGGTTAAGTGCTATTGGTTATTAATACTAAGAGTAAAGTGATATTGAGTTTTAAATTTAATTAAAGCATTTCGTTTGAAGATTCAGTTGAAAAAATTTTATTTCGTAAGTTTGAAAATTTTTGAAAAAAAAAAAAAAAAAAAAAGATTGAAAGGAAAAAAAAACAATATGTTACAAAAATATTATTATTATTTTGATTTGAAAAAAATATTTTTGCGGAAAAATTTACTGTTGTAAGATTAAAAATTTATTTTTATATGATTGAAAAAAAAAATTGATTTTTTTTTAATTAGTGGAAAAATATTACAAGTTTGAGAAATTATTTCTTAAAAACATTTTATATGATTAAAGAAAACAAAAATTTTTGATTTCATTTTCTAAGTAGAAAAATATTACAAGTTTGAAAAAATACTGTTTTGAATCAAAAATCTGTTTTTGAAAGAAATATTCTTACAAGCTGGAAATTTTTTTTTATAAGTTTGAAATGAAAAAGAAATTAATTCGAAACTACGAATTAAAATCTAAAATTTTGTTTGGAAAAACCTGACATCAGGCTATTGCCGATCTATGTGCTTGATATTTGAGAAACGTGAACTAATTTTAATTGGTCAGAAACAGTGACATCACTTGAAAGACGTAGGCCAGGTGGTGAATAATACTAGCACGTGGGGTTTGTTATCTGTTATCGGTAAAGGGGTAGATAGCAATATTGATAAAGTCATTTTCTCAATTCGCCTCGATGCGTGTGTGTGGACGATCCGAAGTGCTGTGGGATTACGGTAGTTTCTTTCAACAGCCGAGTTGATTTGCGATATCACGGCATGCGTTCTGCAAATCGACGATGGGCAGCCAGCCGTATGCAGCGATTTCAAATAAAACATGCATGTAATTGTAATTTTGTGAGATTGAGTTATAATTAACAATCCACTTATTACAATTTCATTCACTGTTTTTAAATAACTTCGCGATAGCTGGTACTTGAGGGATTTCACCCCAAAAAGGTTAGTCTTTTGTACTTAATTTTAGTCAGTATTTAGCTATAACTTAATTTGTCAAAATTTAGATTAAGTTTCTTAATTTAACGTATAGCTGTCCATTTGAATGTATCGTTCGAAAAGGATAAAGACTAAAATAAATGATATCGATTTTGTTAAAGAAATTAGTTGTTAAAGTAAAATATTATTGGGAAAATGAAATAGCCAAAGTGATTCTAATTCATGAAGGTTGAAAATTTTGTTTTATTCTAACAAGAGTGCTTGTATGAAAAAAAAAAAAAAAAAAAATAATAAAGTAAAACACTATGCGATAAAATGACTAAGTTAAATACTAATCAAAAAAATAATTAATAGAGTTGATTAAATAAAATGTGATAAATTAAATGAAACTCTTGAAAAGCATATAAAGTGATGAAATGTAACTTGAGTGCGAAATTTGCTTACTGGAAAAAAATTAAATAAGTTGATTTTTAAAATCCATGAAAATTTCTTAATGATAAGTGTTTATTAATGCTAAGAGTAAATTGATTCCAAGTTTTGAAATGAATTTCAGTAGAAGTTATTTTTCGGTAAGTCTATTTTTAAAATTTGCTGACATGAAGTTTTGATACTCGACTTATAATTTTAACATTTCTTGGGTACTTCATTGATGTTTAACATTTTTGTGTTATGTGTTTTATTTTACCGTAGGTAAAAATAATTAAATAAAAGTGAAATTTATAAATTGTAATGAAAATTCTGTTAATGAAATTGGTTGGTTGTAAAGTAATATTTTGGAAAAGCTGTAATGAATGATAAATAGTAAAACGCAGTAAGTAAAATAGTAAAGTATGGTAAAGTAAAATAAAATATTCAGAGGGGATTTAATTCATGAAAGTTGAAAATTTTGTTTTATTCCATCAAGAGTGTTTGCATGAAAAAAAAATAAAGAAAGGAAAATATGATTAACTTAAATATCGATGATAAAAAATAATTATTAGAGTTAATTAAATGAAATGCGATAAATTAAGTGAAACTCATGAAAAGCATATGTAGTGATAAAATATAACTTGAGTGGGAAATTTGGTTACAGTAAAAAATTATTTAAGAAGATAATTTTTTAAAATTCATGAAAATATTTGATAGTGATAAGTGTTAATTAATACGAAAAGTAAATTGATTGTAGATTTTCGAAAATTAAATGGATAAATGTATAAAAATAATAACGTATGTGATAATTTAAAATATTAACAATGAAAAAAGAATCAAAGACGATTAAATGAATCTAAATCGTAAATGAGTTGCTATTTTAGTAAACTCAAACTAGAGTGAAAAGCATTTTAGTAGGAACATGTTAAAATCTCTTGTGCTAAGAAAAATAAATAACTTTTAAGCATAATTTTGTAACTGGAATAAATGTATGATAAAATGATTAAGTTAAGTATTAATGAAAAAGTAATTATTAGAGTTAATTAAATGGAATGTGATAAATTCAATGAAACTCTTGAAACATATATGCAGTGTTGGAATGTAACTTGAGTGCGCAATTTGCTTACTGGAAAAAATTAATTAAGTTGATTTTTTTAAAATCTGAGAAAATTTGTTAATGATAAGTGTTAATTACTACTACGAGTAAATTGATTGCAAGTTTGACATGATTGCAAAAATTGAAGACATGATAACGTTTTGAAAAATTTGAAGGTTCGATTCCTGTCACTACTTGTGAAAAATTTCTAAGTTTAAAAATATCGGGAAAAAAAAAAAAAACGATAAAGTAAAAACAAGCGAGAAAATGATCAAACTCTAAAATATACTAAAAAAAAAAAAAATCGAAATCACGAAAAAATAATCTAAGTCTGAAATGCTTGAAATTAGTTAAAGACTAAAAAGTTAAGAAAATAGTTAAAGACTGAAAATAATTGAAAAACGCTAAAATAGTGAAAAAAAAAAAAAAATCAAAGTGCTAAATGACAGGAAAAAACGTTAAAGTTCAAAATGTGTGAAAGAATATTTAAGTTAATTATTTCTTTGAAAATTTAACAAGTAAGAAAAAATATTTTGTTGTATGAAAGTCAAAAAAAATTAGTTAAGAAAATTATTTCTTCGAAATTTTTACAAGTTAGAAAAAATATTTGTAAATTTGACAAAGAAAAAAGAAAATTTAACAAGTTAGAAAAAATAAAAATGATAAAGTTTGAAATGCATGAAAAAGAAAATCAAAGTTTAAAATATATTTCAAGTCCACAAAGCATTGAACCAAATCTAAAATCTCGAATGGGTTGTATTTAAATAAATCTTTACTTAAGTGAAAACTTTGTTATTATGAAAAATAATAATAATGATGATAGTTTCAATTATGAGCTGAAATTCAGTTAATGATATGCCATGATTAGTACTAAAGAGTAAATTAACTGATGGTTTTAAAATTAATTTAATTGTAATATTCGTTGTCATGGTACAGATTCACATTAAGACTGAAAGAGTAATGAAAAATATAGCATAGTGGTTAGCATACGTTTTTGCTAACTCAAAGTTTGGGTGTTCGATTCCCAACTTCAACACTCTGTAAAAATAAAAATAATTAAATTCGCAGAAATATTCAAAGTCCGGAAATAAAAAATCAACCTCTCAATAGATGGCGCCACCGACGTTAAACATAGCATAAGTTAAAGCATAGCAACAAGTGTTGCCAACCGAAAACTAAAAACTCTGGTTGTCATGACAACAAGTGTTGCCATTCCAAAACCGAAACTCAAACAAGTGTTGCCATCCAAAAAGTAAAAACTTTGTGGATACCATGACAACAAGTTCAAAATATTCTAAGTCCGAAAACGCGGGAAAAATATCTAAAACGCGGGAAAAACCCTCGTCACCTTCTACGGGTTCTCGCGGCGGCCCCGGTCGTGGGGAGGGTCAACCCCAAGGTCGGGAGGGGGTGGGGAGGAAGTGGAGGAGGCGGTGGGAGGAAGAGTGGGAGGGGGAGGCGGATTGTAGATTGGAGGCGGCATCAGGGAGGCGGAGGGATTGGGAGGCGGCTCATAGCCGCAGAGCCGCCTCTTGGGGCAGAACCGGCATTATTACCCTACTGGAGTGCAGGCCAGTCATTTCGATTTTTTTTTCCAATTGTGGAAAAAGGTGTACACTCTTCAAAATTTTTATAGAGAACCAACTAAAACCACGGCCTTTCGTACGTAAAGAATAAATGTTCAAAAATCAAGGGGGGGGGGAATGTCAACCCCCCCGTAAATGACGGGCCTGTGAGTGTGACTATGCGCATCAAAGTGGGAAATTATGGTGGTAAGATTCTGAAGTGAAGATTTGACTAAATCTTATAAGATACAGTCGAACCTCGTTAAAACGAACTTTAATGGATCATTAAAATCGATTATTCTTAACAGAATTCGTCTTATTCGAAAAACAAAAACAATGGGACAGAGAATACAAAAAAGTCCGCTTTAGAAGTAATTCTTTTTAAGCGTGTTCGAATTAACGAGGTTCGTCAGTATTGTCAAAAAAAAAAAAAAAAAAGAAAACTAATCAGCTCAAAAAAGAAAAATTAAAATAAAAAATAATCTCAAAAAATTACGAAATTAACATACTCAAATATGACGAAATTAATTTGACGAAACTAATACTCTCAAAACTACGAAAATGATTGTCGATTTGACGAAACTAGAATGAAGAAATATTTCGTTACATTTGACGAAATTCGCATCTTCAAACCAGAGACGAAAGCAGTTTCCTCAATTTGACGAAATGTTCGCTCGGAGCATATCCCTGGAAGCGATTTCGTCAGAAACGAAGAAAATTTCGTCGAATATGAAAGTCCATTTCTGAGAGTGTGTTAACGTTGTTTCACTTGCTTTTAAACATTATTTACGTTTGGCGGACTAGAAGTATGGATTGATATAATTTGTTTTAATTCCAACTTGATTAACACTACCTTTTATGTATTTGTTTATTTTTAATTTAAAAAATAACTTATTTGTCAAAATTATTGACAGAAACAAATCTTTTCAATAATGCGCAATTAAATTTCGGCTGGAATTTTGTTTTTAAAACTATTATTTGTGTGTGTGTGTGGACATGGAGGTATATACTACTCTTCCACTGACCACTGAGTTCAAAATTCGTCACGTGTGTGTCGGTGGTTCTTCTTAAAACATAATTGGAACTTGGAACTCGATACTCGACCAAAGTGCTACTCGGTACGTCTCTAATGCATGAATTACTGAAAGGTTCTTTTGTTCAATGAAATGATAAAAAAATATTTCCTAACATGTTTCCCTTCGACATACTGGGTTGATAAAATTAGAATTTTTATCATATCCTCCTTGAATGTACGCGAACCTTTTGAACCTTTTTTTTTTTTAATGCCTGGTCTGTGCTCGGCAGTTATAAAATGGCTTTTAACAATTTTCCAGTGCACAGTTCACCGTTTTTGTGTAATGTTAATTTTTGTTCTCAAGGTGTCCATTATTGTACTTAATGATATTGATCTGAATTATTTTCATTACTGCATTAAAAAATTCAAACCCTGAGCAGTTTTAAATCGAATGAAAGAAGTAGAAATACCTTTTCCGTCGGACTGCGATCTATTGTTTCCACTTTATATCATGTAACTTGATTTTATGTTATGTTATTAGGTAGTTTTTATTACTTGCTCCTTTCTTCGGATTGAAATGTTGCGTTGAAAACCCGAGTACAGTCAAATACATCAGTTGATATGAAAAAATAGATTCAAGGAACGGGAATTTATTTCTAACTTGTAGCATTGTGGAACTGATAAAATTTTATTCAGGGCGAATGACTAATGTCTGAGAATAACATCCATATTTATAGTGGAATATATTTTTGTTTTTGTTAGTGATAGTTCTTGAAATTGCGCCTTTTATCTCAATGACTATTATACATCCCCCTCCCCCCTCGCAACGTTAATTTCTGTTCCCGCCCTCCGCCCCTGTTTGTAACTGAAAAGGGAAAAAAAACCTTAGAATGTTCCTATTTATTCTCAAGTATCACTTATTGTGATATGTGCAGTAGTTTCGGAAATTCGATTTTTAAAAATTTTGTTCATCATTTGTGCGCACCATGTTCAATATTGAAATTTAGATGATTAATAAAGCACTTGAATTTATATTATAACTTTTCTTTTCTCTCTTTTTTTTCTGCCTTCATTTCTCAATTCTATTTTCTACGCATTCTGCAAATTTTATAGTTTGCAGAATAAGTTAATTTCCTGACACATGGTCTTCTTTCTTCTTTTCTTCTGTCACCCTTTGGCGGGAGAACTTGAGTGGAAAACTCAGACAGCTTTCCCTGCTATTCCTTTCGCTGAATACTAAATTCTCGGAAATCGTAAGCAGTCAGCTCTAGAAACACTTTGAAACGAAAACACATGTTTACTGATTTACGGAGGGGAAACAGGCCGGGTGGGAAACATGTTTTGGAACAGGATCCTTCGAATCTTTCGCAGCTCTCTCTGCCCTCGTCCGATCGCAAAGACAGTACCTTCGGGCACAGCTTAGATTTATGGCTGTCCATTCACGTACTCAGTGATTGACGCTGTCCATCATGAAATCTGACCAATTAGCAGTGCAAAAAAAATCGAGTTAGACCCTCCCAGAAACACCCTCTGTGTTGCCACAGATTTCGTGATTTCGCCGTGTCAGATTTTACGGAGAGGTTTAGAAGAGCCTTAAGATGAATTTGGGAGATGTATCTGCCGTATTCAAAAAGTTAAACGTTGAAACACATGCATGCCAAAATTTGCAAGTTTTGTGGTATTATTCTTATTTGGTAAAAATATGGCATAATTTTTAATTTTATTTTTCTGCACAAAGGTGTTCATTTATTTTTTTGCTGTAAGTATTCTACGAACTTAACTAATACTTACCTACTAATGTTTACCTACAATCAAAAAAACTATAAACCATTAACGCTATCTATAGCAAAAACAGTACAAACTAAGCTATTTCGCCCGGTTAACTAAACGCTTTAACTGTCATATAAAACTAGTGAAAGTAAAATTGCATTTCCCATATTTTTCCTCCGGAAATATTTCGAAACTATTGCTGTTGTTAAATGATGAAATTCAGACATGAGAGCAATTTTTTAAACGATTTGCTTCGTAGTTTGGAAAATGTTATCAAGAAAGCTTCACTGAGGAGGCCCACGTCCAGGTACTGGCTCCCCAGATCTAAACCATTATTTGGAAATGCTGATATTTTTTTTCCAAGAACGTGTCACATTCGAATCCATCTAAAGGGAAAGATTGTAATTCATTGTGTTCAATTATTTCCTACATAGTAGCGACTGATTCCAGACTTATTGGTGTCAAATAAGTAAACATCTTACACTTTCACCTTTCAACTACGACACATTTACCTTATCTTTTTGAATGAGAAGGACAAATGGGATTAAGCATATGTTTTCCTACACAAACATTCAATTCAATGTCAACAGGGTATCAATGTCTTGGACTAGTGAATGGAACTACATTCTAATAAATGAATCCCTGCTTAATAAAAGTGTTCGTTCTGTTTGAAGAACAATTGATTGTAGTCATTGTTGTCCCATTGTTTGAATAGGTATTGTTAGTGGTAAGAGGAAGAAAAGGACGAACGATTCTTCTTTCTCAAACCTCAAACAGGTGTCGTCGCGTGTTCTTTATTTGCACTCGGTGCTTGACAGTTTTGAAATGCATGTGAATTGGCTTTAAACGATATATTTGATTAAGAGCTGATGGAAAACACTTAAACTCTTAGTTGTAAATCAATTTACCGATAAAAAATGTGTAATATCTTAACAAAACAAAATAATAAACTCATTTAAATTACGTTTTACCAGATGATATTCATTATTAGTATTATTATTATTATTATTCATAAAGAAAGAATTTTAACAAAGCTGTATTAAGATTCAAGTTTAGCTTTTAAGATAAGGAAACGAATCATACGCAAATTTTCTTTTGGATTATGGTTTGAAGTCATAATGTGCAGAAAAAATTAATAAGTAAGAGAAATGAAATAATTGAAACGTCAGGCTCGTCATTTGGGCGATCAAGGGAAGGGACCCCTCCCCCCCCCCCTCCGATTATAAAAATACGATGTAATTCTGTATTTTTGCATGGATTTTCCTGTTTCTTCCAATTAAATGCGTTGCGTTCATGCCCTTTGTCCCTCCTCACTGAAAAATTTTGAAATGACGGGTATATTTTACGCTTCAATGTGTGGAAACTAACAATTAAAATACAAAAGATTTGTTTTAAAAAATCTAATGGTCCTTATTTTGTCTCATGGTCAAGCATCTGTTAAATCAAAAATGTAAAAGGGGAATTTAGACATTGCTCTCAAAACAGAAAAAATGGTATAGTTTTAACACATGGGATTCGTTCATGTTAATTATACTTTTTTAGTATGCAAAAATGCATTTGTATTTTATTGTGAGAAGGAGAAGTAAAAAAAAAAAAGGAAACAAAAATAGTGACTTGTTTCTTTCATCTTATTCAAAGTGATGGATATCCTATGTCTCTTTCTTTTACAGTTTTAGGTGTGTTTTATTACTACTATTTATGTACTTTTTTTGCATTTTATTAAAATTTTGAGTGTGGAAGTTACAGAATTATTTATGCTTTTTTTTCAACGTTTTGAAGTGTCGTACAATGTCCTAAAAGTGAAAAAAAAAAAAAAAAAGGTGTTTACAGAGTGCTTTATTTTCATTTCAATTTTATATATAATGGGAACCCTGCTTTGAAGAAATGACACCTCAACTTAAGGGAAAAAAAAGTCCCGTTTAATTAGTATCCCTTATTGAGAGATTACTGTGTGTGTGTATGAGTTTGTGTATACCGCTATATATATAGAGTAAATATATAGTATATATATAGAGTAAACCGCTATACCTGGGCTCATATCCAGTTGGAATTGACCTATATCTAGAATTTTATCCAAATCCGTGACCTTCAAGTTCGTGCCGTTTGGTAGTAAGTCAGAAATGTAAAGCAACTTCATTTACCTATTCGAGCAGCATTGAAATTAAATTAAGTTATGCAAACAACAAATCTCTTTTTGGAAGTTTCGGTTAAGCAAGAAAATAAACAAAAAAATAAACTACACACTATGAGCAGAATTAAAAGTTTTTTTCTATTTAAATCAAAAATGTTGTCCAGGAGTGTGACAGCAAAAGTGTTATATGTACTCCATTTTAAACCTCAAATTTTTAATGAGAACAGCAGACAAATCATATGAACAAAATACTCAAGGAATTCAAAGATTAAAAATTCCTTTTTTTTTTCTTAAATCTATTATAATTTACTCATTTTTATGACATTAGAATGCCTTGAAAACCTGGGGACAAATTTGAAAATGATGTACCTTGATTATTTAAATAATTAAATTTATTTAAATAATGTTACTTTAGGGTCATTCCATAGAAATGTCAACCTCAACCTCAGAATTTTTTTTCTCACAAAGCCTTAATTGTGACCTATCATTTTATTCAGCATACTTTCTAGTACATAAATCTAGTAACAGTTTGCAAAAATTTCATTCGGTGTTTTTCTTCTGGCTCTAAACGTGCGAGGTTGTAGAAAAGGCTTAGCATACGCAAAAAACATGCGTCTAAGTTTTCTTGTGTAATATAAAAATTTTTGAAAATCTTTAAAAGAACTATGTTTATTCTAAATGATTAGATGTTGGCCCAATAAAATTAACCGTTCTTTTTGCATACATTATAAGATAAGTACTTTAATTAGTTTGGTATTTCACTGAAAATATTTACGTTACGTTAGTCACGAAAATGTACTATTTTCTGCTTAAAAACAAAACCAGATGATTGAACCAAACAGCACTTTTTATTTTCTTACATCTGTGTCATATCTACTTAAAAAGTGCAAAATATTTATTTTAGTATCAGTAGATATAAAATTATTAGTGTGACTAACGTAACATTTGAGCTGTGACTAACGTAACAGTTTGCATGTAACTAAAGTAACATTTTAAAAATGACTGCTAATACTAAAACTTATTTAATTAAATGTAAATTTTCATGAACAATTTTGAATATGTAGGCATTCTATATTGACTGAAAATATATAAGGTGAAAAATACTAGTAATATTGTATTGTAGACCTTCTGTTTACTAAGAAAAATACTTTTTTAAAGATCTTTATAAAGATACTTCCAATTTAAAGAATTATTAAAAAAGAAAAAAAGGTGAGTAAAGCAAAATGAGTACTCTGCTGAATGTGCATTCAACACAAGAATCCAAGCTTAAGAATTAAAATAATAGAAATACAATCTTAACAAAGGAGAACGTCTCTATTTTTTAGAAAATACATCTCCACCTATTATTAAAATAAAGTAATGGCTGCTCGTTGGAAAACATTTGAAGATGTTACATGATACAGTGACAATAAGCGCTGCTGCCATATATTTCAGAAAATGCAAGAATGATCATTTAGAAATTCAAACATTTGCGGTGATATCTGAAATTAAAATGCATTCTGCAGAAACTTTCGAATATTTTTTTTTCAATGTTACATTTTAATTCAAAACGATGCACAACATTATTCGTTCGATGAATCAGTAAACCTTCAAATATAATAAGCCATTGAAAAGTACTACGAAGTTTCTTATGACGATAACTAGTATATCGGCAGAATACTAGAATTCGGTGAAACTATCAACTTGTATAAAGTCAATTTTTTAAAAGAGAGATATTTAGGATTTAATAAGCCCAAGAAGGATGTAATTCAGTTTGTAAAAACAGTTTTTTTATTTGCTCATTCTTTTTCGCACATTCGAATTGGGTTAATTGAACTGAATCCTTCCACTCAATTTCTTAAACTAATATAGAAAAAAAGTAAAGAAAGAACGATAATGCAACACAAAGAAGGTTCCTAAAAAGTGTAAAAGTAATATAAGAGCAAGAAATTAATTATAAAAAGTGTTTTATATGCATTCATTGCTTGTTATTCGATGGTTACGTTAGTCACGTTACGTTAGTCACACACAGTTTTTAGTAAAAGTACCATTAAGAGCCAAAAAAGATTCATCTGTAACAAATCTGTAGTACATTTTTAAAAATAGATTGTTTACCTCTTACAAATATATCGGCCAATTTTAAATGCCTGCGTAAGTTTCAGAAAAATTTATCTCGTAACATAAGCATTGTTTCTCAGGGTTGCAAAAATGTTACGTTAGTCACGATGCCTTTTTTGGTGAAAAAACACCTGCTAGTGATTATTTTGCTTCAAATTCTTGGTAAAAATGAAAAATAGTCACCTTGTACATTTTAAATCTGCATATTAAACCAAAACACATTTATTTTTACTCCCGGTGTAAGTAAAAATAGTTTGAAAATCAGCTGCGAATGTTACGTTAGTCACTATGGAATGACCCTTTACACCTTTAAGAATATGTAATTTAGCAGTACAAATTAAATTTGTGGAATGTTGTTATAAAATTTTAAAATCCACTATAATATTAAAATCTATTCGCGTCTGTCTGTCTGTCTGTCTGAAGATCTATCTTCTCTAGAACCACTTCGAATCGGGAGTCAAACGAGATACCGATCAATTCGAAATTTTCCAAAGATAACAATAGGACCAATCTCGTAATTGTGCGACTTTAATTAGCAGAGATATTAATTAAAACGTTAATTAACATAACGTTATTAAGGAATTTTTATTTCTTTCCTGTTGCCATTTTGCATATGCGCGAGCAAGTAAAATTCTAATAATTGTTTTAAAAGAGATTTTTTGGCTGCTGTCCAAATCTTAAAACAACGTTTCCATCTAGAATTTCATTTTAAATTAGTTTAAAATTGGTTGCCCTATTCTGACATAGCCTTTATTTTATCGTCTGTCCTTTTTTTATTTTTTACATTCAACGTTCTTAACTCTTTTCAGCATATGAAAGTTGTTTCTTTAGCTATGTTTATTGATTGTAGTGTAAGTTTATTCTTCACCGACCTCATATTTTGGTACATTTAGGATGTGCGACTAATTATGTTTATTTTGTTGGACTTTTTCCCGTCACATGGGTGAGTTTTCGAATTGTAATAACTCTCTTTTTCCTTCCTGTTTCTATTTTTGAAATACAGTTTGTATCGTTAAAAGAACATGTTAAATTAAGATTGTTTGAATTTCTTTAAGTGAAACAGAGTTGAACAAAAAATTTGTTTTTAAGGATTTTAACTAAAGCTTAATTCGAATCTGATGATTTGGTATTAAATTAATGCTAATTGGTATTTATTAAGTCTTGGTGCTTTAGTTTCACGTAAGCAACCAAAAAGTAGAGACGTACCGAGTACTCGGTAATTACTCGGTACTCGGAATACTCGGCCAATTTGCCGAGTACTCGGTACTCGGCCTGTTTCTGAAATTCTGATCAGATACTCGGCCAATACCGAGTAGCTGCAAAAAATTGAATATTGTCCAAGACAGATACCAAAATTTATATTAAAAAAAAAGAGCAAGCATTATATTCTGCAATAATTTACAATTAAAATTTATAAGTCAAATTTAAATTTTGAGAATAATGAAGTTTGTAATGCTTCAATGGTATAAATCTTTCTTTTAATGTCCCCAAAGTTTATTAAACTTGTTTATTAAAAATTATGCAAAAAAAGCAAGTATAGAAAATATGGAATTTTTATATTAAAAATGGATATTTGCTACAAACAAATTAGTTATAAAAAATATAAAAATACCTTTGCTTAAAAAATTAAAGGAAATAAAACAATGTTAAAAGCACAGTGTAGGAACACTGCAGATACGTGTTTTGGAAGTTACAAGGAATTCCTTTTTCTATGCACAAAATGGGAGCTCGTGGATTTAAAGGCATCCGACAAAAGTTGGATTTTTTTGTTGAATGTCTTTACCTTCTCTAGCTCACATGTTATGCACTGAAAAAGACATTCCTTGTAAGGGGGGGGGGGCGGAAACATGTGTCTGCAGTGTTCTTGCACATTTGTTTTATCAGCTTTAAAAAAATATTTATGTTTGGCGGACTAGAACTATAATTGATTGGCAGACTTAGATAAAACGAAAAGCTTTCTGCGAACATAAATCCTAACCGGAAAATTTTCTGCAAATAATAATTTTGCCTAACTCACCCTTGAATTAAAAATAAAATTTATATTCAAATATGAAAGAGACAAAAAAAAGTGCTTTAAATCATTTAATTTTTTTTTTTTACAATAACATTGCTTATTTTTCACCAACTGAAGAAAACTGCCAAAACCATTATTTTTTTTTACACAAGTGCTTTAAAAGGCTTTTGGAGAAAGGCTTTAACAGAAATAAATTCTGGGATTTTCTTAAAAATTCCCTTCAAAAAAAAAAAAACCTTTTTTTTTTTTTTTTTTAATGAACGTTATCAGTTTGAAAAAAATTTTCTGCGAAGCCAAAAATTTTCTGCGAACGCCGTTCGCGCGTTCGTCTATATTATGCAAGACTGTTGATTGGTATACAGTGAAACCCCTCCTAACGGACACCCCTCTTATGCGGACAATTTTTAATTCCCCAGTTCCAATGCAAATAACATTATTAAACCCCTGTCTTGCGGACACCTCTCTATTGCGCACAAAAAAAATTGTCCTGTTAGTGTCCGCATTAGAGGGATTTTACTATAATTTGTTTTAATTCCAACTTGATTAATCATACCTTTTATTTATTTATTTTTAATTTTAAAAATCATTTTTTGGTAAAATTTTTGACAAACAAAATTGTTTATATAATGCGTAATTAAATTTCACCAGGAATTTAGTTTTAAAAACTATTATATGGACAAGGAGGTTTATACTACTATTCCAATAAGTTCAAAATTCATCACATGTGTGTCGGTGGTTCTTGTTAAAACATAATTGGTACTTGGTAACTCGGCTGAGTTGTGAAAGGCCGAGTACTCGGTAACTCGGTACTCGGCCGAGTAGTGAAAGGCCGAGTACTCGGTACTCGGCCAAAGTGCTACTCGGTACGTCTCTACCAAAAAGTATGTGTCATTTTATGTAAAAAGCTGATCGTAATTGTACATACAAATGTTTCAGATATAGTCTATCAGATTTAATTCAGTTTAAAGTGAGCACAGATTATAATTGATAATGCATGTATTTTTATCTTTTGTGCTAATTGAAAATACGCATTTAAAGAGATTTTTGCCAAAAATATGCTCTACTGGTGTTTTGCAAACCTTGCATTACGCGTATTTATTTACTCCTTAGCGCTTTAGAAACTGATGTCAGAGTAATGCAAAAACATCAATTGGACATCTCTTTCGTGTTTTACGTAGCCCGTGCAACGCCGGGCACGCAGCTAGTAATTTAAGAAAATTTGAGAAACAAATGGGAACATGCTGAAAGAGTGACTTTCTGGTTATTCAAAAATTTTTGCAGAAAAAAATGGAGGAGTTATTGTTTTTATAAGAATGGAATAACATTGGAAAATTTATTTCAACTAATAAAAAACAAAAGAAGTTCTAGGTCAAACAATCCTTGTGTCAAGCTCCTGGGACATAATACTGTTAGGATTTTGGAGAATAACCCATACATTTCAATAATACATATCATTACTGTTTCCTATTTAAATTCTGATTATTTAGTAGAATAACAGAATAGAAATATTTACAGCAATTTAAGATATTTGATTACATTAGAACAAGACACTGCAACACTTAGGGTCTGGTGGGGTAAAGTGGTCATAAAATCGTGGGTTTTCAACTTAGGTAAATAATAAATACAATAAATACTTTAAACACTTCAACTTTTTTTGTTGTTATTTTACATTGCATCATTAAAGAACACGGTACATTGAATTTCAGGATTTTTTTTTTTTTTTGATTTAAATAGCTTTATAATACTTTCATTTCCCTATGTATTTATGACCACTTTACCCCATGGGGTGGGGGAAAGTGGTCATAGCATGGGGTAAAGTGGTCATAGTTTAAAATATATGCAAAACCGTTACAAATAAACGAAACATACAAATATTACGGTTTTTTTATAGTTACAAGTATATGCACGAGTATATGCAGGTATACACGAGTATATACGCGCCGTGTAAACCATGAGTATACACATTCATATAAAAGTAGATATATGTATACATCAGATACATGCATTCACGGGCCTACTCAAGTGTGTACGTGCACACACGTGTATATAAGCATGTATACGTGATTACCTACAGTATACGTGTCTACACGAGTACATACGTGTCACGTGTATGTACGAGTATATACCCGTATAAACGAATATCTTATGCGTGTATGCACTTGTATCTCCAGTATATACATGCATACCTGAGTATATGCGTGTATGGTAGACGTATATACGCATATAAGAGTACATACATACATACTATACGAGTATACACGAGTTATTTCGTGGATATATCCAGTGCATATTTGTACATGTCTACTCACGTACATACATATCCATATGGAAGCAACGAGTATTTGTATGTATGTTTGCGTGTAAACACGATTATGTACCAGTATAGACGTATATATGTACATTTAGTGTATATCTGTACATATATGTGTACACGGGTATATCCCCTAATATACATGCATGCTTACAGAGTGAAACCAAGCTCTGGAGCAAAAATCAAAGGGGTGTGCAAGGGGATAACAAGCAAAGAATCATAATGAACTTATGGTCGCTGACGCGCTACATGCACACTAAGCCAAAAACCGATGGATCCAAAACAGGTCACAAATTTGTTACACAAAGATGATTTTAACCAACATTTTAGTTTTTAAGAAATACTTAGAGCAGATGTTAAAAGTTAACAGCCTGTTGTAGCTCTAATACACGCATCACAACAAAGGCACAACGACTGATGAAAGTTTTTCAAAAGTCTCATTATTGCAACAGAGAGTGCTTTGTGATTGCGACGCATGTATTACAGCAGCCGGCCACAAGTTTCATTAATCACTTTAAAACATTTTTAAGACCTAAAATGTTGTGTAAAATTGTCTTAGTGTAATAAATTTGTGATCTGTTTTGCATCCTTCAGTTTGTCTTTGCGTGCATGTAGCGCGTCAGCGTTGTGATTGTGACCATATGTTTATGACCACTTTACCCCATCTTACTTAAATTGTTCTAAAAAATTATCCAAAATAGATTCAGCTAACTGCTAATGAGTAAGAGTTCTTGAGACATGTGGGAAGCTTCCTGTTCAGTCAATCTGTTCATAATTCTAACTAACAAAATTTCCCTAGGAAGTTAAAAAAGGTGTTAAGATTTTAAAATTTTTCTTATTCACACAAAATATTTTATTTTACCAAATAAAATTTCGCCAATTGTGAAATTTTGTATTCAAAATATAGTTTCTAACTGCCCTATTCTAAAATAAAATTTTCACATTCATTCGAACATTTATTTCCAAGTTATAGCCATTTATTTGATGTATGACCACTTTACCCCATTGACCACTTTCCCCCACCAGACCCTATGCATTAAAACAAGAATCTGAAATACTTTTGCATTTAAATATAATAGGTACTGAAACATTTTCGCATTAAAATATGATTATTGAAATACTTTTCACATTAAAAAAGTTGCAGTTAACAATGGTTTCAACTTCTATTGTGCATGGAATGTCAAAATGTACCTTCTATAATTATATCATTTACTGACTCACATTTGTTATGGTTTGATATCAGATTGAATTCTTTATTATAATTTCTGGATAGACGTTTTTTTCTTAAAGGAAGAGCAAGATTTTTTATGTTCTCTGTATTTTTTTCAGAATGCTTGCGGCGTCTTTTTCGTTTACTGCTTTGCTTAACGCCTGTGTTTTGAGCTACAGTAAGTCCTTGTTGCTTAACAGTTTTTGTTGTGACGTATTTTAGGACTGGTTTCACCAAATTAATTAACCCATCCATCGTTTCTTGATCATTTATTTCGAACGACAGGGTCCGAATTTCAGCCAACATTTCTCTGACTTCGGCGCCTTTAATATTTACAGATCTTCCTTGCTGTTCTTGTTCATCTACAGTTATTTCATTTGAAACATCGTCATCTTTTTTATTTTCTATATTATTTTCTTTTGTTGGTGATGCGACTTTATTGACATATCCATCATCAGATACTCCATTTGCATTTCCTAATTCTGTGTTAACTTTTAAATTTTCTTTTGAATGTGTGCCAACATATACACCCTTAACAGACATATCCAAGTTAAGGTATGGGCTGTGTCTAAATTTTGGTGATAAATTATCCCATGTTATGTTGGTATAGTTAAATACAGAAAAAAAAAATGCTTGCAAAGCCACTTCCTCCTTTGCCAGTCATAACACTGACAAGAAGGCATCAGATCATCATCACCAAAATCGACAATGTAAAATGAGTCTGTATTTGTCTGGCTGCGTATTTGAAAACAAACTCTAGAACTTGATATACGTGTAACATCATGTGATGCAATGCTTTTAGCCAAAGATATTCTTTCTTTACAGTGTAAGATAAACGGCCTTGGCCTATTATCAACAATTGGTTACAAAAATTCTCTACATACCCTTACTTTTAGAGGAAGGAGAGGTCAAACCCATTATGTAATATTTTCCAAGTCGACATTTTATATTAGAAATCGTGCAGTCAAGAGATTTGGAAGAGATCATATTTCATTTGCTTCTGGAAGGTAAAAAACATATTAGGTTTAACGCTGGTTTTTTGCATGTTTTTCAAAGAATGAATAGTGTAAAATATAATTAAAGAATCGCACTATTCATGGCAGGTATGTTTTGTCTTTAATTAGTCTTTGATTTACATCAAACTGGGAGTTTTAGCAAAACTGATCCTTTTCTATCAACATTTTGTTATTTCGAAAAACGAAATGGAATATTACCTAAGAATAGGGTAGAGGTGTTTCAAAAATTTTACATACCCTTACGAGGGGGCGGGGGGTCAAAAACTGCCAAAATCACCCTTACGTAATTAACCCTAGAGAAGTCGCGTTTCCTTTTGTTACGCTAGTGCTCGCGCTTCGGTTCAATCAGCCTTTTCCCCGCCGTAGCGATCCGTGAGACGAAAGCAGAAGAAAGGAAGTGCCGGGGAGAAAATGACACCTGACTAGGATGGCGCGCTATTTGTCTAAATGACCAACATACATTTCCAAAAGCTATGCAACCTTGAAATACCGAAGAAAATTCTCAGAACTAAGTGTGTGAGCTGGGGAGAGTCTGACCTTCAGCTATGAACCAGCCGACGGGCCCCATTATTTGAATAAGGGGTGGTGGGATAGAGCGAAATATCTGACAACGGGCGCGGAATCGACCGAAGCGCGACTTCTCTAGAATGAATAGCTCCTTACCTGCAACGACATTTTGCTTTGGTTTCCTAAGCCTACTTTTGGTCACGGTGTCGTGATATTCAGAGGAACTGGAAACTTCACAAAATTAGCTCCGACTTTTCTGCTCACTCGTAATATGTATATGCTACTAAAGTGGTTTCGTATTATTCTGCAAGCTAACAATGTTCATCTTTTACAGGAGGAAAAATTAATTCGACTTGCGCAGCTCAGCAACCATCGGCTGACCAACGCCGAAGCAGCAACTTTTGCAAGAGAGTTTCGCCAAAGGTTTGTTGATATGAATGACCTGATGACCAGCAGGGATGTAAACCGCATGAGGAGAGTTGTATCAAACGTTGAACGACTAATCAGGGATCTGCGGTCCGTTATGTGCGACAAAGAAGTATGCCATTTCTTCTCTGCTATTTATGGCGGGTTTAGCGGGATAGGATTGCTAGCCGTTGCTAATCCTTTCGGAGCTGTCGCGTTCGGTGGTTTCCTTATAGCTAGCTTAGGATTCGGTATCGGCGCAGCTATGAATGGTGATAAAATAACTGATAAAATACGCCAAATACAACGCACCATCGAAACCGATCGTTCAGATTTTCGCCTGGTGGCGACAGCCATTCGTCGCCTGGATTCTGTATGCGAACGATACTTGAATGTCTCGCTATTTAGCGAAGGGAACAGAGAATTCCTGAGATCAGCCGCGGAATATGTAGTTATTGATAAATACGTTTGCGCTACAAGAAACGACGACAGAATTCTACAAGTTTTGAAAAGCTTAGCAATTGCTGAATCATTGGGTCAGTTTTATGCCTTGATTAGCGGATGTGCAGCTTTGAGTTCTACATCGGCAATGGTCCCATTTCTTTCGGCTGCATTTCAGACGCTGCTCTTCATAAAGGACGTTAATGACAATGAAGATACCATGAGAAAATTAAAAGAGGGTGTGGACGCCATGAGAAAAAAGTGCGATGCTTTGGATGTTTTGTACAAGTAATCGTAATTTTCTGTAATTTTCAAGTTAGCCTTAATTTACTCGGCTTCAACTCTTACATCAATTTAAAAAACTGGAATTTTTCTTCTTTGAAGTATTTTAATTTTTTTTCTAATCTGGATTGCAGACGTTGCCTTTGATATTTGACATCAATGACAATAACGGTACCATGAGAAAACTAAAGGCGGGTAGGAGGAAAATGTAATGCTTTGAATGTTTTGTATGAATATGAATAATTGTAATTTTATATTCAACTTAAATCTCTTTTTTTAATAAATTTTGGATTTATTTTTTCGTCTTGTTTGAAGTGTTTTAAGTTTCTTTCAAATCGGATTTTCGTAGATGAACAAAAGTCTTTTACCTTTGAAAAGGAAGAATTAAGACCAAATGCAGTTTTTAATGTTTTAGCATACAGGGCTGCCACTGACGACTAAAACGGCGACTATTTGAAGAGTTGCAGACTATGACGACTATTTTGGCCTAAAGTAGAACAAAAATAACTATTTTGTTAAAAATTGCCATTATTTCAGCCTAAAAGCGACTCAAATGTAAAAATAATACGGATGTAATAAAATGGAAACGTAAAAAAAAGGGGGGGGGGAGGGTTCTCAAGTACCATCGACCGAACTTTCTCTAGTTTCAAAATCACTCGGGTCTGCCAAATTACACGAAACGTTGCCAAATTGGTTAGTCTTACACGGGGCTGCCTTATTTATTGCCAAGGATAAGTAAAACAGTCCTTTTTTTCTCTCTCTTCGCGTTATCAGGTACTCAATACGTATTTCTAGCCAACAAGAATAACATTAACCTCATGAAAGGGAATGTTAGTTATCGTGGTTGACATTCATAACTTCGTTTAAGCGGCGGATTGGCTCCCCCAAGAGGACGCCACCTTGACTCCCAAAGAGCGAAAAAACGAAAGCGCACAGGTTTGAGGGTGAAAAAAACGGGAGGGGGGGGGGGGGGCAAGCGCCAACACTCGAGTACGCAAATAAAGTAAAATACAACAGAAACTAAATAAAAAGGTTCGAGAGCGCAAAAGAAAAACCAAACCGAAAGAGCTCGGGTTTGTGGACGCAAAAAAGAAGAAAAAAGCGCACGGGTCCGAGGGAGAAAAAAAAAAGGAAACGAAGGAGCACAGGTTCGAGGGCGCAAATAAAGTAAAAGAAAATAGAAATTAAAAAAGGCTCGAAGGCGGGGGGGGGGGGAGGCGCGAACGCTGAGGGTGCAAAAAAAAAAAAAAAAAAGACTCAGAGGTTCAGGGGCGTAAAACAGAACAGAAAAGAAAAAAAAAACGAAGGCGCAGAGGGGGCGCATCGGCCTCGCGAGCCGATTGGCCGTTCGTAAGCCCGCCTTGTACCTTGTACTTCCTGGTACGAAAGGAAGTACGTAGTTTAGGTTTCACAAACAAATGCACCTAATTTCGTTTCAAAAAATGCTGATTCAATAGCAAAGTAAAGTGTAAAGGGTGCAAAGGCGACTTTTTAAGATATTTTAATTACTCTGAATCGACATTTCTTAAATTGTATTCCACCGAACCCGGGGGTTCCACGAAACTCATTCTTTATCCATAAAGTGCACCGCCTTTTAGAAAACTTAAAAAATCTATTAAAATAATGTGAATCTTTAAAGTTGAAACTTAGATTTCAAACTTTAAAATTTGTCTCTAAAAAATTTTTGTTTTCAAAATTTTTTTCAGATTTTATTTATGTTGATATTTGAAGTTACGTTCTGACGAATAGGTAAAAAAAAAATTAGTTGAAATAAATTTCACTTTCACTGTAAATAAAATATTTCAAGAATGTCGCTTCTAACCAAATACTTCTTTCCAAAACAACAAAGGTTCCACGAAAAAAGTGATTATTTAAAAAAATTCCACTTACTAAAAAAAGCTAAGAAAGGTTGCTCTTGATCATAAGCTTCTGGCAGTCCTGTCATTTTGCTTTGCTTCATGTTCTCTGCTGCTGCAATATTCCGACAATGTTACTTAATGAACATAGAGCATTCAGCTTGTTTAATATTATAATTTTCATTTTTCTGTAAATGTAAATAAAGCTTCAATGTGTAAATGAGATAAAGCTAAAGATTATTCAATCTGCAGAAGTGATGGTAAATTTAAAAGCAGTAGAATTGTAGTGATGGTAAGTTTCTTCATTTACGACAGAAAAATGGCTGATTAGTAATAGAAAGTTTTTTTTTTTTTTTCCTATAATGTTTTGACCAAGGCTGCGGAGTCGGAGAAAAAATTGCCGACTCCAATTTTTTTATTATTTATTTATTTTTTTGTCCAAATCCCCCTTCCTTATGCCTATTATTCCTTTCCCCTCCCTTATTTCCCACTTACAAAAACAGTGCAGAACCTTTTATCCGGTAACCAAAAAACCGGGAAACCAGAAAACCGGCAACCTTTTGCCGATTTTCCCGCCATTTTTCAAAATACGCATTTTGGGCAATTTTTGAAAAACTAAGCTTTTTTTTTTGAAATACCTAAAAGAAAATGAGCGGTTTCTTAATAAATACCATATTACTCGTCTATAACTCGGGAAAATGTTTACAAAAATGAACTTCAAAGGGTTGTCTTTAACGCAGAGAAAAATTTCCGGAGTATTTTCTTGAACTAAAAAGTACACACGTACGTCTGAAATTTTTGTGTTTTATTCCAACTGAAAACTAAAGAAATGAATATTGTCGCATTATAATGCAATATTTAATTGAATGGCCTTTAATTAAAACCGTTTAGAGCGGAAGTGAAGTCGCGAAAGCGCGTGAAACGCCGCGATTCTCGAGTTTTGCGGATAGTTGATGGTGGAATCTAGAAATCGTTAAATGCAAGACTGTAATAAGGCTGCTGGAACTCATAAATTAAATTTCAATCCATATTAACTTAATGGCAAAAGCAATAGTTATCAATAATCGCTAACGCCAAACCTTTACAAAAAAGTGAAAAACGAAATGTGTTCATGAAATAAATTCTCTCATAACACTATAGTAGAGGAGTCGCACATTTACGTTCAAAAACTTTTCTTGCCCTTCCCTTCATTCTCTTTCATTTTAAAACGTCAAAAATTGTTTTTTTTTTCCTTTTCAAAATGAATGTGAGGATCTCAGGTCTTATTAAATAACTTAAGGTTTTTGGTGTTTACATTATTATCTCACTAGTAATTTTTAATGTTTCGATATTGATAAGCATTTCTGAACCGTTTTCTTCTTATTTTAATACGCATTGCTATTTATTATAATAATTTCAGTTTTATAAACAATCGGCCAAAGGCTCTCTTTAGGGATCCAGAAAACCGGGAAATTGAGATATCCGGGATAGCTATGGTCCCGAACTTCCCGGATAATTGGTTCTCTACTGAACTTATAAAATAAGTCTACCTACCGTGAAACCTGGAAAGAAAAAACACCGCCAGAAAATCCGTAAAACGGAACATTAACGGCTATTAATAACAATGATGACTGAATTCCTTATTTTCTGTACAGTGTTTAGCTTTTGGGTTATTGAGGATTATTTTCATGTCTGAAAATATTGTAATGGTGTCATATTTTGCATATATTTGTAACTGATAAAAGCCATTGAATTTTACTCACGACTCTTTCTAGAAAGACGTTTCATGATTTTTTTTTTTTTTTTTTTTTCAGAATAAAATATATGTGAAGGGTACTATAGCATGATTTAATCTTTAGAGGTAAACAAAACCTCCAAAGACAGCTACATTTGACAGTTGTTTTCGTATTCGAAGCATCACGTAAAATGTTGTCCCACAAGATGTGCAAGACAATCATTTGGTAAATTACATGAAAATGCGACATAGACATCATTTTTTAAATTTAAACTAAATCAACTGTTTTTTGTTCCAGTTGATAGAAAATAAGTCAAATTTTAAGAGAATAACAAAATATGGTAAAATAATTGTATAAATAATTATTTAGAACTAATTACTTCAAGACTTACTTAGAAACTAAAAATCTGTTATTTTAACCTCTAGTTTCACGTACCTTGATGCCTATAAATACAATAGATTTTTTTAACAAGCATATTTATTTGCAAGATTGGTTCATTTTCTTCTTAAAAATGCCTAAATTTCAACAGAAAACCATTTAATTAATTTGCTATCCTGCTCAAACTTGGTATCTGTCTTCCTGTCATGTCTGTCATAAAAAATGTTGATTTTTTTTTCTTTTTTGTTTTAAACAAAACTTACTTGATAAAAATCAATAATAGGGGAAAGTGGGGTAAAACCGGGACCCTAAGGTTTGCAGGCTTCCAGAAATCACAGCTTTTATCCTAAAGGAACAAAATTTTGCAACAGTATGTATTACTTATCTGTTAATGCAACCACAGTTTCAAAACCATAAGTGTTTTTGTTTTTTAATTTTTATTAATGTTTTTGTAAAAAAGTTCATTTTACCCAGTTTTGCCCCTTTAGTGGGGTAAAACCGGGGGTAAACATGTTATTGCTATGGAAAAATAAAAAAATTTTAAAGTTTCCACAAAAGTTTAGTTTTATTTAGTTACATATGTTAACTATTGTCATAACATACTAGAATAAGTATAAAAGGACACATATTGATGAGTTGACAGTAAATTTAATTGTCTTTACCTGCAGTTTTTTGCTAAACTCTAAAGCCTATTGACACCAGTCGCAAGTAAAATAATTATCTTCCTCTTTGGCCCCAGAGCAGCTTTCATGGGCCCCACACTCTCAGAAATGGACTTTCAAATTCGACGAAATTTTCTTCCCTTTTGACGAAATCGCTTCCAGGGATATGCTCCGAGCGAACATTTCGTCAAATTGAGGAAACTGCTTTCGTCTCTGATTTGAAGATGCGAATTTCGTCAAATGTAACGAAATATTTCTTCATTCTAGTTTCGTCAAATCGGCAATCATTTTCGTAGTTTTGAGAGTATTAGTTTCGTCAAATTAATTTCGTCATATTTGAGCATGTTAATTTCGTTTTTTTTTTTTTTTTTTTTTTTTTTGAGTTTATTTATTTCTTTTATTTATTTTTTTCCTTTTTTGAGCTGATTAGTTTTTTTTTTCTTTTTTGAGAATACAGACGAACCTCGTTAATTCGAACACGCTTAAAAAGAATTACTTCTAAAACGGACTTTTTTGTAATCCCTGTCCCATTGTTTATTGTTTTTCGGATAAGACGAATTCTGTTAAGAATAATCCATTTTAATGATCCATTAAAGTTCGTTTTGACGAGGTTCGACTGTATTTTATAAGATTTAGTCGAATCTTTACTTCAGAATCTTACCACCATAATTTCCCACTTTGATGTGTATAGTCACACTCACAGGCCCGTCATTTACGGGGGGGGGGGGGGGTCATTCATGGGGGTTGACCTCCCCCCCTTGATTTTTGAGCATTTATGTCTTTACGTACGAAAGGCCGTGGTTTTAGTTGGTTTTCTATAAAATTTTTGAAGAGTATACACCTTTTTCCACAATTGGAAAAAAATCGAAATGACTGGCCTGCACTCCCCCCCCCCTTCCGCCTAAAGCAAAAGGCAAGTATTTGTTGAAAAAAGAGGCTTATAAAAGATGTTAAAAAACATTTTATTAATGTAAAAATACAAGCAGACAATTTCTTTAAAATATAAAAATAATTATTGAAAAATTCAAGTTAAAGAACAATGTGAAACGATATCTGAGAATTAAGGCTTTACGATGCATCGATACATCGTAAAATACCGATGTACAGTACACCCCACATCATTACACCAGTTTAGAATAAAAACCTCTAAGCCGATAGATCGGTGTGCTCCACAAGTTTGTTTACATCCAAGCTTTTTTTTTTATCCAAGCAAAAAAAAAAAAAAGAGACCGGAAACCCGCATGTTAGTCTGACCCCATAAACTCCCCATGGTATCTAATTAAACCCCCATAAGGAAGGGGGGAGGTTCCCGCAAAAAATCTATTTTTGCCGGATCTTTTCCAAATTTGGCTCAGGGGTTCATTCTTGATGCTCAGGAATACTCATTGAGCAGTTTTCGTCCCGCTATGGAGGGGGGGGGGGGACAACCCTCATAGAGGTTCTCCTTATGAAAGCCAAGTTTTTGTCGGATTTTTTTCCAAATTTTGTCACAGAGGTCCTTTGATCCTCTGGAAAGCACACACAATGGTTTTAGTCCCTCCATGGGGAGGGGGCAACGCCCATGGGGGTTCTCCTTGCAAAAACCAAATTTCTGTCGGATTTCTTCTAAATTTGGCACAGAGGTCGTTTGATGCTCGGGTATCGTGTCTATATTGTGGGGGGGGAGGGGGAGGGAACCCCATGGGGATGCTTTTTGTAAAAGCCACGTTTTTGTCGAATCTTTTCCAAATTTTACACAGAGGTCTTTTAATGCTCGGGAATTCAAGCAGGATAGTTTTGTTCTTCTATGGGGAGGGGGGGGGGCAACCCACGATTGGGGTTATTCTTATAAAATCCAAGTTTTTTGTTGGATTTTTTCCAAATTTAGCACAGAGGTCCTTTGATGCTCGGGATTTCACACAGGATAGTTTTAGTGCCTCTATGGGGGGGGGGGGATGCAATGCCCATGGGGGTTCTCCTTATAAAAACCAAGTTTTTGTCGGATTTTTTCTAAATTTGGCACAGAGGTCGTTTGATGCTCGGGAATTCAAAGGGTAGTTACCGTCCCTCTACGGGGGGGGGGGGGGTGAAGCTCCATGAGGGTGGTCCTTATAAAAACCACAATTTTGTCGATTCTTTTCCAAATTTTACACAGATGTCTTTTGATGCTCGGGAATTCAAGCAGGGTAGTTTTCCTTCCTCTGGGGGGGGGGGGGGGGGCAAACCCAATTGGAGTCTCCTTATAAAAAGCAAGTTTTTGTGGGATCTTTTCTGAATTTGGCACAGAACTTCTTAGATTGTCAGGAATTCTCATTGGGTAGTTTTCGTTCAGCTGTTGGGGTCTATTTTTTTTTTTTTTTTCAAAAACCAGTTTTTATAAGATCTTTTCCCAATTTGGCACAGAATTCCTTTGATGCTCGAGAATTCCCCCCGTTTTAGTCCTGCTATGCATCAGGAATCCCCCGCGTGGGTTTTTGTCGGATATATTCCAAGTTTAGTACATTTGCCCTTTGATGTTTCTGAATTCCCGTAGGGTAGTTTTCGTGCCAAATTTGGCAAAATTCTGACAAAAGCTTGGATTTTCGCAAGGAAAACTCCCCTAATCGGGGGTTTGCCGCCTATAGCGGGAAGAATAATTCAAACTGCTTCAACTACTCGCAATGTAAGTCTGGCGATGCATCACGATGTAAAAATTCCTACATCGTCCAGCCCTACTGGGAATATAGAAGTGCTACTTCCTCAGCAGACATTGGGTTCTGGAAGAATAAGACATAGGTTACTTTTATGTAGAGTTACATCAATATTTGCGCATGAGAAAATTGCTGGGGATTTACTTCTTCATTGCATCGCATAAAAAAATTCCAAAAAAAGAAAAGATTTTTATGAAACGAATACCATAAATTTTAAAGAAATAGTGCAATAAAATTGACAGCTTTAAGTTTGTATATCTTTGTTCGAAAATTAGATATAGAAAATGAAATTAGATAATCTTGAGAAAAAGCTTACCTTTTTCTTTTTTCAATCGATTATTTGTCTTATTAAGTTTGCGTCTATGTAGAATGCTTGTTTGGCAAAATTTATGTTTACTACAGGAACTGTATTATTGCATGCAGTACATACTTCATACTTTGGAGTACTTTGGTACATACTTCATACTTACCTGTCTGCAACTTCAAAGGAAATTAGGTACCTTTATATGACATAATTGATTAGAACCTTACTGATTTACTAAGATAGCTCCATAAGCATTAATGCAACCATGGCCAACGCTAAGACAGAATTGCAAGTAAGAGATTCAAAGGTATGTAATGAAAATAGTGACTAGCGTATCGAGCAAAGTTTGCTAGTTTTTATCATATACTTTTTATTTTCCTTCAGTTTTTCAATTGAAATTTTACATAGACATTTTACTTTATCTACAGCAAAAACCATTACTATAACTTAAATTTGGACTTACTAGTAGTTCATCTATGAAATGCTTCTGAAGGGAATTCCCCCCCCTTTTTTTTGCTGATAATTCCTTGAGGCAGCAAATATGGCAATAAATTTAATGCTGCATTTATTTCAGCTGTAGAAACTATGTATAAGGAAAAAATTCATAATTATCACAAATCAGGCAACACAAATGGAATTTAGCGTACTAAATGTGAAAATAAACAACAAAGAATGCTTTATAATTGTTATTATTTTCAAACATGCTGCTAACTTACCTTTTTTTAAAATCAAGGTTACCTTCAATAACTTATTTTAAATTTGGGAAAAATTGAAAAAATATTGAAAATATTTAGCTGCAAAGCACAAAGATATAGTTCTTTATATTAAATTAATACTAACTTTACTTCATGTCTTATTTTGCAAGTAAAACCATTCAAAAGAAAAAAGAAAGAAACCGACTCAACAAATAATGAAGTATTGATACAACATAACAGGAGACAGCTGCAGAAGAGATTAGCTGTTAGAAATTACATAAACAACATAGGGTGCGACTTTAATAAGTCCGGTCAACGAACCTAACAAAAAAAAAAAAAAAAAAAAGGAAAGGGGTATCATTTCCAAACTACAAGGTGATAGCCAGTTTGCGTTTATTTTTTATTGCATTAGGCGCTTTTTTTCCTCGACTTTTATGGGTTTGTTTAAAAGGTTGCTAAGCAATTATTAAAAAATATTTTTTATGAACACTTTTGTGATATAAAGTTCTTAATACTTTTTGATTATTATTTTTTTCAAAATCATATTTTATTTTGCTATTAAAATATTTCATGTAGTTTTGTTAAGAATTAACTATAGAAGATCTATTGTTTACCCATTCCAAAATATTAATCTTACCTAATGGGTAGAGCAATATTTAATTGAAAATGATAAGTGTTACGTACACTTTTGGGAGAGAGCTACTGTATAAATTATTATTGCATTGAATAAAATATTACATGTAGAGTAGAAGAAGAAAAAAATACCAATACTTAGAGAGGGGTGGGGGGCGGTATATTTTTTTAAGAAAATAAAAATGCAGAATAACACAATTTTGAATTATTAAACAGAAACACTTCGTTCACCAGAATTATATTAGTAAAATTCATGAAGAAGAATGAAAACACATAACCATGTAACAAATTCAACGTTGAAATTAAAAGCTTCAAAGATCTATGCTATTCATCAAGGCGCTGTATTTATTATCTGCGTTGCTGTAGCTACGTTGGAATTTTTTATGTAAGTTTAAATTCGTAAAAATGCTTTGGTCATCTTTGTCAATTGTCTAACGGGGAAAATTAAGGAAGTACGTTTTCGGAAACAAATGTCAACAAACACACATTTTCATTTGCAAATAAAAAATAACGCTAGTTAAGCCTAACGTGGAGATGACTCAAAGTTAGTTTATACAGAATTCCAAACCAAATCGAACAAGTCGTTTTCGATTTTAATGTGTTTTAAATACAACAATAAGCACAACACTAAACAAAAATGTAACAATACATAAAAGAAGGCACATTGCACATACAAATTTTAATAAATACTAACCTTTTTTATGAATCCTTTAGGATAACTGCCGTAAAATAATTTAACGAGCAAGTACAAGACTGAAACGAAACTCCCATAATTTCGTGAAAAATTTGAGATTTCTGGTTTCGTCAAATATCACGTGATTCGGTGACGAAAGGATCGTAGAAAATAACGAAATAGTGCTCGAGGATTACCGAATCTTTAAAATTGAGCGTTTCATTTTTGACAGTGCACGACGACATTGGAAGCATTGGATCCATCCCTCACCACCCTTGGAGTCCGAATAAAACTCATTGCAGTAAATGCAGACAGTATTGTCATCCTCTTCACTTGACTCATCCCTCATATGTTCCTTCGGTTTTTCTTTTTATGGACGCTTTATTTTCTGTCTGTTCCTTTTTGGCATCTTTATAATGTTGCCCTTTTCTTTGATTCGTTTATCTACCTTTCAGGTTTTTTCTTCCGTTCATCTTTGGTCTTTTTTCAATCATTTTTTTTTCTAATGCTGCCTGAAGATGAAGCTTGTATTGGGAGCCCGTCAAAATGACAGTTTTTCCTTTCCTCTTGTCCTCCTTCGACTGCGTCTTTCTTTCACTACCCTCAGTATATGGGGGGTAGTACCCGGTTTTGCCCCGCACGTACAGCTTTCATAAAAAATGCCGTCATATGACTATACAGAAAGCTACAGACAATTACTTAGAATGATAATGAAGGTAATTAAATGTTGTACAAAGAGAGCTACATACCTTTAACGTTGCAGAAACAGGAACGTAGTATAATCGATCTAGTTTTGTTCAAAAATTTTAAGCAAAAACCACTCAAACAGAATTTTCTTCACAGGAACGAAAGAAGCGAGTCTATTGCATTCTAGTTTAATGGCCGCTGCTTTTTCATCAAGGTGAAATGTAGTTCCTCTCTTGTCCACGCGATTGCAGCGCTTACAGGTGCTAGAAGGGGGTACCCGGTTTGCTCCCGACTTCCCGGTCTTACCCCACTTCCCCTACTTTATTTTCTCTTTCTATATGCCAAACGAAACAGTTCATTAAAAGATTAAAAAATAAATTTGAGATTTGAGTGAAATACAGAACATTAAACTTTGTCAAGTCTGTCACGACAGTAATGTCTGTTACAGTAAGTTTTTCAAGCAACTGTGCCTTAATGCTTTGCTTTTAAAGTTACTATCATTATTATTCAGCTTTGTATTGGTTGTGGAGCTGTATTTTTTACTACTAAACTGAATAAAAAAGCTTTTGAGAATACATGGGATAGACAGCAGATCCTATGTGTGACTGCAGCCAAGGGACAGCACCCTAACTGGGCCATTTTGACCAAGTTTGTTTTAACTGCTTGTACACCTGCTTTACTAATAAGAAGGTAGATGATGTTGCACCATAAATGAATAGTTATATTTTTAAGCTATGTGAGTTAAACTTTGCTGCTTTAGCAGTTATGGGCATTTCGAACTTCGACAAAATATGATTTTTACGTATGGAAATAATTTTTATTACCTACGTTGACTGAGCAGCATTTTGAATTGAATTTTTGTTACACTTCTTATTGGGTCACTGGGGTGGTCCTTAAAAATGAACTTTCGAAATTTGAACGGGGTATCCTCTCATTTTTGTTTACGACCTAAAATAAGACTTCCACAAAAATTTCAGACAAAAAAAAAATGTATTTTAGGGGTCGTTACCAAGCTTCAAAGTTGCGAAAATTCAGCATTTTTCCCCAAAATTCAAATGAACTTTTCTGTAAACTAAAAAAAAGCATAAATAAAAATCAATACCACCTGCTGTTTACACAGGAAGTCTACCTTCCCCCTCGTACAAGGTAAAAGGGAGTCAAACTCAAGAATAATGTTTTAATATGAAACTTTACGACTATATGTTCAGCGAGCAAGACTGGCGAATTTTCTTTTCTTTACTTGGGGAATAATACTAATAATGGCGCTGCTGTTTTTGTTTTTTCAGGCTCGAACCAGTTGACAGTCTGGAAAACAAAAACGATTATAATGTTATTTCAATAAAATACCTTTTTTTTTTATTGGACTCACAAACGGATGAATAGATTAGACTGCAGTCTGCTATTGTACGGAGTTGAATATATTTCTCTGAAAGTGGATTGTCAATATTTCATTCTTAATTTAGTGTAGAGTTAATCAAAGTTTGTGTAAAAATTGTTAGTCAAATGGTTTGAAATATTATTATCAAAGTAATACCAGTGTTTTAGCTTGCAACACTTTTTTCAATGGCATCAAGCGGCAAAACGCCTGTTTCAACAAGAAAATCTACAGATATTTGGCTTGTTGGTCAAATGTCAGCATCACTGTGCCAAACAAAACTGCTATTTAAAATGTAAGTCCTTAGCATTTTTTTCCATTATAAAAATGACTTAAATCTAGATACTCGAGATTATGTTCATGGTGCAGCTACTGAAGTACTTCTTGTTTAAAAAAAAAGAATAAGATTCCCAAAGAAAAAAAAAATCATGTTGTAGATAAAATTGAAGAACTTTTTGAAGAATGGGAAAAGCTCAAAAAGAACCAAGAAAATGAAGCGAAGCGCTCAGACGGTTTGAAACAGAAAGAAGACAAATGGAGACTGGCTTTACCAGAACTGTTTGATATTGCTCATGCTAACGCTCTTAATATGATCCATATCCAAGAAGATAAAGATTTTCCTATTCCTCAAAGACAAAAAGGACGACCTGGCAAAATGGGTAAAATAGATGTAAAATTGTTGAAGCAAGAAGCAATGCTCAGTGAAAAAATGATTAGTTTTGAAAAAATGAAGTAACGTGTAAAGAAGAAAATACAAGATGGCTGTTTGAACGAGTACCAACTCCTTTAGAGGAAAATGAAGATAATGTGACTTGATTGAAAGTTACAGCTGTTCTTTAAATGCAGATCAAAGTTTATCGTGCAATTTACCCCCTGGCAAAAGAAAAAGGGGTAGGAAGAACGTTCTAAATAATGATGTTGCTGTGATTCTTGATACAGCAACAGGAGACACAATAGCTTCGGTTGTTTGCGAAACCCTAGAATCCTGGGAAATCAGGGACTAAGTCAAATGCCTGTGTTTTGATACAACTTCGACAAACACAGGATCACGAAAAGGAGCATGTGTCCTCATTGAGAAAAACCTGAATAAAGAATTACCCTGGTGGGCTTGTCGCTATCATGTTCTTGAAGTAATGCTTGGGGCTGTTGAGATTAAATCTATTGGATAATCAACAGGGCCTGAAATACTGATATTCAAACGATTTAAACATTTTTGGAGCTCAATCAATCACAGTAAGTTTTCAAATTGCTATATCTGATGTTTTTGTCCGCGAGAAAGTAATCGAAACTGCACCAGATACCGTTGAGTTTGCCAAGAATCAACTTGATCATTTTCAACCTCAAGACGACTACAAAGAATTTTTAAAGTGGACCATTACATTTCTTGGAGGAATTCCCAAATGGGGAATACGCTTCAAAACTCCAAGAGGGTTACATTGTGCTCAATGGATGGCAAAAACAATTTATGCTCTTAAAATGTATTTATTTGGAGGTCAATTTGAACTTTCTGAACAAGAAAAAGCTGGCATTCGCGACATAAGCTTGATTGTAGTAAAATGCTACACTGTAAAAACGATTCAGAAACGTTCCTGGAAAATAATAGGCAGCTGATGCGCCCAATTTCAGCCAGTAACATATCTTACAAAAACCAGGAACGTTTTCCGATAAAAGTCAGTAACCCTTCTGAAATATTAAGAAATCTCCCCTATTAAAGCCAGTCGCGAACCTTCTAGAAAATTTATTTGATTAGAACCTTCCTGATTTACCAAGAAAGCTCCAGAAATATTAGAGCAACCACGGCCAAGCTACGCGAAAATTGCAAGCAAGAACCAAGCATATTCCTTGCCTGGAATTCCTGCCTCACAAAGCTGTAGCTATCCAGTAACTTATTTGCTCCCATTGGAAGCTTAGTCAATCCGGACGGACCATAAACAATCTAAAGCCGATACACTTAATAAACACGCTCCGTCAATATTTAAACTGGGAGCAAAAAATTTTTTTTTTCACACCAGTGCATTCGTACATCTTTTAGGAATTCAGGAAACTTTTTTGGGAAGATACTTGATTTTTTGGGGAAATAGGTGAAAACCTCTGAAATCACGAAACGTTAAACGGAAATAACCAGTAACGTTTCGGAATTTTTTTACAGTGTATGTAAAGAGCAGCAACTGCATATTTTGCCCCAACAAATGGTTTGCAACTATTAAAAATCCAACACAAGTATGAAAGCATTATTTATGAGGTTTAAAAGTGTGCAATGAACAAGTTTGTTCGCCATTTGTGGAATCTATCAGAGGAGCTCGTCGCTCTTGGGTTTGTTGACGGTTGTGTTCCACAAGAAATGAAAGGGAAGATGGTGGACGCATTAAAGAAAAAAGGAGATGATGAACCCATAAAGAGAGCCAGAAGAGATCCAGATGCAGTCCTTAAAAAAGGTTTGAATGATTTTGCATCGAGCAACACAATGCAGTGTTTTCAAAACCTTGAGTATATTTTCAGAATTTTTACAAAAAGATGTGACAAAATGGAAAGAAGACGAATCCTACAGGCAAAGTAGAGAAGTTGGTAGTTCATTAAAAGTTGTAGCGGAACATGGAGTGGCACTAATGGAAAAATACAATAAACTTCTTACAAAAGACAAAGAACAAAATCAGTACTTGTTGCTGTTAGTGAAACAGTTCAGCAGCAAATATCCGAACTCTAAAGAAACCACCTTATTGCCTTAAAAGGTAATATATACTGCGATTTGGTTTTTTATTTATGTTAACTGAAAGAGTTTTTTTTTTATCTTAACAAATGTGTTTAATTGTACATTTTAAGAAATATTTAATAAATACTGGTGTTTCAACTGAAAGTACGAAAGTTCGAAATTTTTTCTAAAAATTCAAAAGTTTCAGCTGCGGTAGCGACCCCTAAAATTTGTCTTAAAAATCTCAAAAAAAAAAAAACAAAAAAAAACAGTAATTCATTTTTATATACTAGATCAAAACTAGTTGGTGGCCCGTTGAAAATTTACAATTCTATTTTTTTACCTCATATAAGGACCACCCAACTATGCACTAGTGCATTATTTGTGCACATTCATCTTCACTTAACTGTACTAATTCAGTTGCACTTATTTATTTATATATTTTAAAAATAGCAAATATTCTCCAATTTTGGGACACAATTCTAATTTTGGGTACGGTTATACATACTTCAGAGCCTAAAAAGTCTACTCTCATCCATTTCAATACTTGTGGTGGTGACAAAAACTGTCTTGGAAAAAGCAACATATCACAATATGCAATATAGCAAATGTACTATTTATACCATGTTATTTTTAGTGGAATAATAATCATAATTTGGGCACATCGGGTAATTAAAATTAATGCTTAGTATTAAGGCAGTTCTCAAAAGGTGGGAACAAAAAAGTTAACTTTGAGCAATTTAAAAATTTTTCAAATTTGACATCAATTTTGCTTTTATTCTACAGCATGCATACCTAGAACACAATATATGAACATGAAAAGACAGCAGGTATTTGTAAAAATTGTTAATTAGCAAATTAAGTCTGTAGGGGTGACAGGAAAAAACGTCCCCAGCAAAACGTCCCCCTAAACAACGTCCCCGGATGAAACATCCCCGGAAAAAACGTCCACTAGGAAAAATCGTCCCGTAGGAAAAAACGTCCCTGATGAAAATGCGTACCGTATAAACAAAATTGAGATGCAAAGTGTTTTACCATTTCCACTAACGAATTACAATTTGTTCAGTATTTGTTTAAACACTGTTTCATAGTCATTTAAATCATCAATGTGCGTGAACACTAGCATATAAACAGTCATTACATTGTACCATCTAAACGAAAACGAATGTTTCCGATATGGAGTACATGAAGATAATTAATACCACGAGTGTTCAAGCAAATAGAATAAATATATATTAATCACGTTTAAAAAACTGGTAGCTTTTGATGTTCAGGACTCAACCTTGTATTACATATATATTTTAAATCTCTGGTAAACAAATTTTACTGGTGGTTATTTGAAACTATATTAAAAAAAATATCTTTTGTTTATTAAAGCTAAAGAAAGCCGCTAAAACATTGGTGGAACAAATTCTGTCTTGGCCATGTGATAAAAAGTAAGAAACCACGAAACTCCAAGTTCGTGTAATTCAGGTTGGCCTAAGTCGGTGTATTACTCTATTGCACAGTTTGAAAACTTTTACAGGAGAAAAAAAGCATCGATTTCATTTTTAACCCCCGACACATAAAGGAAGGGGGTTATAAGTTTGACGTGTCTGTGTGTTTGTGTATCTGTCTGTGGCACTCTAGCGCCTTAACCAGGGACCGATTTACAGACTTGAGTGCCCCGGGGCACTGACAAATATGGTGCCCCCCCACCCAAAAAAAAAGATATGAAGGTAATTTTTGGATATTATTTTGATAGAAAGAAAACTCTAAAATAAATTCGTGATTTTCAGGCAAGAAATTTTTTTTACAGTCGCAGATGGAGAAACTATGATGGTTAAGGTAAATCATAATGTGCTTTCTGCGTTCCTTTGTTTTCTTGTAGTAAAATCATCTGTAATGTCCTTATAACTAAGTTTTGCTGTCAAACTTCCTTCTATTGATAATAGAGCTAATGAAGATAATTTACTATTAGAAATGAGAATACGCAAAGGACACTTAGTTCACTTCAATAGGATCAATAGACTTTGCCAATCTCCACTGCAATTGGAGATTGGCAAAGTCAAAAACAATTTCAGGGCTGTATCTACATTGGCAAAAGTATCCATTTACCAAGTTTATGGATTTTTTTTTTAACTTTTCGGTGATTAAACTTTCTTTTCCGATGATTGAACTAATATGAATAAATTCATCAGGAAAAGATTCCTCCAAATCACAGGATGAAGGTTTTTAAAAATCTTTTGCACTTTCTCGAATATTTTGCTTGTCACATTCAAACAAGCAAGAAAATTGCTTTAATATGCCATCATAGGCTGAGGTCCTGAATTTTAGTTTTGTAATGAAGTTATCACAGATTACATAAAAACAGGAAACCTTGAAACTTTGTTTAGAGTCTAATATGACTTCTTCACATTGTCCATCATAAAACTGTTTTGGAGTTTTTTTTCTGTCTTTTTGCACTCTGTCTTTTTGCTCCAAAAAAAAAATGATGACAGAAATTTGGTGCCCCCTTTCCTTTGGTGCCCCGGGCCCGGGCCCCGAATGCCCCGCCGTAAATCAGTCCCTGGCCTTAACGGATGGACCGATTTTGAAAAGAAAAAAATGTTCGAAAGGAGAATGATCGAGACTGTTCTTAGCTAGGTTGCGTCTTTGGATGACATTAACTAACGAAGATTTTAATTAAAAACCTCTAAAAGGTTTTTCGTGATTTTTTCAGGGAAAACAAATTTAAAAAATTTTAAATTTCATTCCAAAATAAAGAAAAAAAATTTCCGCGTCTGATGGAATGTGTTTGGAACTTCCAAGTTACATAGAATTCGATCTACAACATTTTTTAAAGCAGATTTTAATAACGGCTAAGCCTTTATTCACGCGATTGATCATCGAATTCATTGTTGGCCGACAAGGAAATTAAACCATAGACTAATAATAAGAGTAGACCGAGCTTTCCCAGACTTGCTGATGAAAAAATTGGTTCATGGATACATCATGTGACTGGTGGGAGGCTTGGCGAAAACTTTGGCAGCATGGTTGCTAGATGGCAACATTATCTATAGTTTGGCACTCGACATGTATTTTAAGACGTAATGTGTTTTCATTATAATTTTTTTTCCAGGTGCAGAGATTGAACTGTTTTTCTTTTAGTTATGCATTATTTTGACATTAGTGCTTAGTTTTTGATTACAGTTTTCAGTAACTTTCATTTCATTTGGAACTGACGTCAGCGTTGGCGTGAACGTAATGGCCTAAACGTTTTGCGTTAACGCAAAAATGTTCTAATCGGTATCTTAAATTGAAATTGTAGGTAAAAATCTTATCGTTTGCCGATTCTTTTTGGGCGCTTGCATCTTTAATTGCTTAGAGAGTTATTGAAATTGAATAAAGAAAATGCACAATACTATCTAAACGAAAAACTCACTATATTAACAAAATATTTACAACTTAGAATAACAAATTTACAAATTGGACTCCATAAAAGATCATTCTTCCGTGTTCCATCAATTCTATTGATTTTATTTCTCGCGGGCGTTGATCGTCCGCGACGATCAACGCCCGTGGATGATGAGCTGATTTATGAGCAGCAAAAGGGTTGCCATAGCTCGGTCTATTCTTATTATTAGTCTATGAATTAAACGCAATGATTTAAAATTTTTATCTGTTGCCAGTTTCTATTTGTTAGCAAATAAAATAATTGAAATTGATTTTTAATAGTATAAGGCTTTTAAATGGATTTTCAATTTTCCCTGTTAATTCTACAGTTCCGACTGAATCGGAGTTTTTTTTATTAATTTTTAATTTTATATGGCTTGTCTCTGTATTAGTCATGCTATTTGCGGTTAATCTTTTATGAAAGTGCATTATTTTATTTTTATTCTAAAAAGTTGTATTTAAGTTTATGTTTTATCAGTAGCTAATTGTACTAATGACACTTTTTTGGAACTCAATAAATTTGATTTTCTATGACTCGTGTTTACCACAAATACATAATAAGTTGAAAAATCAATAATTAAGTAAAATAATTTTGAAAATGTCGAAATAAATGTTAAAAATCACATTAGCTATCTTTCTTTGATTTCTACAATAATTATTTGTTACAAACATTATTTCGTATAAATAGGCTTGCCAGACGTCCCGGTTTGCTCTGGACAGTGCCGGTCGGTTTATTTCACATCCCGTAAAATTTGATTACAGATGACCAAGGAAGTCTAAATATAATTAATCATTTCTGTATCTCAGAGCCAGACTGTTGTAAGTTCAAATATTGCGGTTTTCTGTTTATTAATGCATTGTATGTAGAATCTCAGTCACATGCTAACGTTAAGCCTCTGTAATTACTTACCAGTGTTAAAAGAGCGTGCGTCCTACACTTTGCATGTTTCAGACAAATGATTTTCCCATCTCCTGTAAAGAAGCGATTGTGTGAATTACATTAGTCGGGCTTTGAGGTACAGATTTAGAACATTGACTTGTAAAATTAATGTCGGATTAATTTGTGAGTATTTTAACAACTAGATTTTTAAAAAAAAGCAAAAAAGTCTTTTTAAAAACGTCCTAGCCAAAGCAAGGAATTGTTCAAATTTTTATTCCTCACTCAAAGTTTTTCTTCTTACAAAAGTAACGTAAAAATATTAACGTGTAGGAAATAAAATTTGTTAAAACCTTATTTTTTGTGCATTATTATGTCTGGTTTTAAGAATATTTTATAAATTTTGGATCAAAAAATATCCGCAGACAAGCCGGTGACAGACTTTTTCCCAGAGCACCGTTGGAGAAAGATGATTTGCGGTGTTTACTGTGTATCTCAGCTGACATTTATCTGAAATCAAATTCTATTTGAATTTAGTCAAAGTATTAATTAATCCTCCCCCCCTCCCCACGTTCTCAGATATTTTTTTGTTTGGCTTTAAAATGTTTGGCGGGTATTTGAAGTTAAAAATGCCATTTTTCACGAAAAATTCCGCTTTTTTGTTTGTAAAAAACCAATAAAAAAAAATCTCAAACTCAACATTGAGGGGAGGTTTTTTTATATGCAGAATGTGTGAACTAAATTTGAAATGAATCGGTCAATTCTTTTTAAATGGGAGTGAACACAGACTTTGAAAAAGTGGTTTTGAGAAAAAAACGCGTTCAAAGTTTTAGAAACTAAAAAGCAACAATTCCAGCTCCATAGAGTACAAAGCAACTTCAATCTCCTCAGCCTATTATTTTAATAAATTGCATAAAATGATAAAAAAAACTTAGCATCTCAATTTTGTTTATACGGGACGTTTTTTCATGGGGGACGTTTTTTCCAGGGGACGTTTTTTCATGGGGGACGTTACTTCCAGGGACTTTTCTTCCGGGGACGTTATTTCCGGGGACGTTTTGCTGGGGACGTTTTTTCCTAGAACCAAGTCGAGTATCAAAACTTCATGTCTACAATCCTATAAATTTTAAAAATAGACTCACCGAAAAATAACTTCTACTGAAATTAATTTCAAAACTTACAATCAATTTACTCTTAGTAGTAATTAACACTTATCATTAAGAAATTTTCACGGATTTTAAAAATCAACTTAAATAATTTTTTCATGTAAGCAAATTTCGCGCTCAAGTTACATTTTATCACTACATATGCTTTTCAAGAGTTTTATTTAATTTATCACATTTTATTTAATTAACTCTAATAATTATTTTTTTCATTAGTATTGAACATAATCATTTTATCACTTAGTATTTAACTTAATAATTTTATCGCACATATTTTTACTTTATTTTTTTTTTTTTCATACAAGCACTCTTGTTAGAATAAAACAAAATTTTCATCTTTCATGAATTAGATTCACTTTGACATTTCATTTTCACAATAATATTTTATTTTACTTTAACATATTCCCATGCGTTTTACTATTTTTCATACATTTACCAAAGTGATGAAAAATGTTCCCCTTATTATATTCAAAATACATCACGTTCAATATAGTTATTTTCAAAGAAGTGAGTTTACAAGCTTTTGTAAAATATTACTTCACAACCAACTAATTTCTTTAACAAAATCGATATCATTTATTTTATAGTCTTTATCCTTTTCGAACGAAACATTACAATGGTCAACTATACGTTAAATTAAGAAACTTAATCTAAAATTTGACAAAATTAAGTTATAACTAAACTCTGAGTAAAATTAAGTACAAAAGACTAACCTTTTTGGGGTGAAATCCCTCAAGAACAAGCTATCGCGATGTTATTCAAAATCAATGAATGAAATTGTAATAAGTGGATTGTTAATTATAACTCAATATCACAAAATTACAACAATACGCATGTTTTATTTGAAATCGCTGCGTACGGCTGGCTCCCCATCGTCGATTTGCAGAAGACATGCCGTGATATCGTAGCCTCAACGCGGCAGTTGAAAAAAAAAAAAAGCTACCGTGATCCTACAGAACTTCGGATCGTCCACACACACCGATACGAATGGAGGAAATGACTTTATCAATATTGCTATCTACCCCTTTACCGATAACAGATAACAAACCCCACGTGCGAGTATTATTCACCCCATAGCCAGTGCATCTAACAAGTGACGTCACTGTTTCTGACCAATTAAAATTAGTTCACGTTTCTCAAATATCAAGCACATAGATCGTCAATAGCCTGATGCCAGGTTTTCCAAACAAAATTTTAGATTTTAATTCATAGTTTCGAATTAATTTCTTTTTCATTTCAAACTTATAAAAAAAAAAAAAAAAATCCAGCTTGTAAGAATATTTCTTTCAAAAAACAGATTTTGGATTCAAAACAGTATTTTTTCAAACTTGTAATATTTTTCTACTTAGAAAATGAAATCAAATATTTTTTTTTTCTTCAATCATATAAAATGTTTTTAAGAAATAATTTCTCAAACTTGTAATATTTTTCCACTAATTAAAAAAATCAATTTTTTTTTTCAATCATATAAAAATAAGTTTTTAATCTTACAAAAATAAATTTTTCCGCAAAAATATTTTTTTCAAAACTTACAAAAATAATATTTTTCTAACATGTTATTTTTTTTTCTTTCCAATCTTTTTTCACAAAACTATTTTTTTTTTTCAAATTTTTTTTCCAAACTTACAAAAATAAATTTCCTCAACTGAATCTTCAAACACAATGATTTAATTAATTTTAAAACTAGCAATCACTTTACTCTTAGTATTAATAACCAATAGCACTTAAACATTTACTCTTTGCACTCTAAGTATCAATTAACAGACACGCATTACAAATAATAATAATAATGTTTAAGATACTTACAAATCATCCACTCAAGCTTTCAAATGTCCATCTATCATGTCATTGTTCATTCGTGTGAGGGAACTTGTAATAAAACTTTACTCATCAACCGAAATTATAAGCGAAAATATCACATTTTTAGCACTTAATATAATCATACAATTAACAAATTGGTTTTAACTTTGAATTTAAGAAAAATAAAAACTATTACACACTTAGTAACATATCTATCGATATTATTTCATGACGAATCACAAATAGGTGAGGGTCTTTTATCGATCATGTGACCAACATAGTTGAGAAAGAGCGCTCACATTTCATATTACAATTTATAAGTCTTTAAGGTTTTTCTCCAATATAAGTATATAGACACGTATGAATTTTAGCATGTGAATGTGACTGTATATTATTTTTCAACCCATTAACTTGTTTAAGGTTCACTATCATAATTTTCAACTTTTTCTTAGCATATGTCGAAACACTTTATGTGTATTAATCTATTGAAATATCACAAAAATCATATTCTCACTCAAACTATTACAATACCATACAGTGAAACAAACAAAATACGGGCATTCTAAAGCTTGCTTACAAGAAAACGCATGTAGAAATATATGAAAGATTAATTTCAAAGCACAAAACATCAACTATATACAACGCAAAGCAATAAAACAAGTTTAAGTGCCTTAAAGGATAACAGATACATTTTGAAGGATAGAGGAAATCGATATATATAAAAATGGAGTTTGGTAAATTTGTTCCCTAAGATCTCAGAAACTACCCGGCAGATTTGGCTGAAACTTTCACCGTTTGTTCAATTTGGAACTGGGAAGGTTTATAGACCAGTTCGAAAAAAATCCGATTGATTAGTTCCCTTTTTATTCCAATTTTAGTCCCAATTTTTGCATAAATGCCTCAATATGACGGTGAAAAAACACGTGCACATATTAAAATTATGTGTCCATCGAAAGCGCTTACTTTTCTGCTGAAGATGGCATCTGTTAGAAAGTTCCAAGTTGTATGAAAAACGAGTTATGAGCTTTTTTTGTTCCATGTTCGAAGGCTTTCCTCAACCGAATTCATTATTTAGTGTATCATCTCAACTCCCAGCTCATAGCTAGAATTGTTGAATATTTTTGTGTTTCGTCTGACTGTTTGAGGCTTCTCTCAAGTCAAATCTCAAAGTAACGTTTTTTCCCCAAGATTGGCTAATAATAACTAGATTTGGCTGATTATTTTCCATTTGAACGGAACTTTAGTGTAATTAATGGTTTTTTTTTATTATTTGTGCTGATTAGACACTTAATCATTATCCAATCTAACAGCAGAAACTTCGCCAAAATTTATGCAGAAAGATTTCAGTAGCGAATACATTTGGCAGTTTTTTCAACTGTCGCGGTTTTTGAAGCCAAAGACTACGTAATAATGTTTGTCAGCTTTCACCATGTACACAAAATATCGCCAATCAAAGAAACTTTAAAAACGTTTTTTACTGTATAATAATCCAGCAACTAAATTAGGCAAATCCATGAACAGCACGAAAACTTCCATTAATGTGACTTTGTGCACAAATTCAAACCATCGCCAAATGTTACTATTTATTTTGGAAACATTTCGGATAAAATTAATTAGCGTCATTTTGTGGTGACCAAAAGTATCTCAGCATCTGGCGACAATATCTCTTTAACAAAAATTAGTAACATGCCGTTTTACAAAGTAAGGAGGGGGAGCATTATCCAAGGTATCCCAAAACGATTACCGCAAATTCGGTACCATTTTAAATCGCACCAAGAACCCACAATAACTGAAATTTTCCAAAATAACTAAAGCAAGGTTAAGGGGATTACGATCGCGCGGCTACATTTTTTAAACAGTTCACACTTCAGTAGACATACAAAGAAAATAAGACTCCATGTAAAAAAAAAAATAATAAGTATTAACTGATAAATCATTTTAAACATGTGAAGTTTAATTTCATATTTCGGAAATTCTTCAAATTTGTATATGGTTAAATTTCGTGTTTTCGTTTCTAAATGAATACTATTTTGCTCTTTTTACTTACTTCTACTTTAGTTTTATGAGTAAGGAAGAAGCTAGATTTTAAATCACATCAAAAAGGTGTGTTTTAAATTCTTTCACTTAAAACAGAAAACAAATGCAAGTAACGATTGTTTCTCATAATTATTGCTAACCCAGGCAACGCCGGGTATTTTTGCTAGTTCATTTATAAAACTTATTAATTTACTACTTAGCTAAAGGTGCGTATTTCGCAGTCTGAACTTCCACACTGACAATATGATCTAACGTCCACCCAGATCCAAGTTGTATAAACACCTCTAAGGCATTTTCAACCTGAGCAATAGCATCATTCAAATGTTCTAAGATAGTGTCCTTAACAAATTCTATTCGCATTGCAATTCTAAAATAAGAAGTAATCAAATTATCATCATTGCTAGTCGACCCGTGCGGAACTCCGCACTGTACTTCGAATCGTTTCATAAGGCATTTCGCTCTTTAAAAAATTCAAAGAAAGAATATTATGAAGAAAAACCGAAAAAAGTAAACGGAAAAAAGTAAGCGCACAAGAGAAGGCATGTAATTTGAAGACATCAGTAACAAAACCTCGTTAAATACAACGTTGTGATAATTTGATCATCGCTCCCCTTTTGGTTGTACGTATTTTCAATGCGAATATGAATATCATTAAAAGTGTGGCTGAGTGACACGTGAAAAATCAGTAATTTTGCATGAGAAAAAACAGGTTGCGGCAAATACAGTCCTGCCCATGTGAGCATCTGACGGAAAAAAAAAGAAACATTAAAGAGATATTTGGTAGCACGAATTCGAGCTGGCGCCATTCTGATTAACAATATGACGCTCCAACAAACCTAGCAACTGTGCCTTCCTTTTCGAATGCTATTCATTGAAGGAATGCGTAATAAAACACAGTAAAAAAGTTTTTCGCCGAAAAAAATATAATAAGACCATGCGTCTATGTTTTGTCATTAGCCAGCATGATACGATTTTAAATTATTCGTAAGACATGGAATTTGATTAAAGAATGAGGAAGATCTCACGTAGCGATTGAAACAAACATTCTAGAGAAGTAATAAATTCGGTTGAAAAAATAAGTGTTTTTATTTTTGAATATTCAACAATTTCCAATAGCAGGCTTCTTTAACCTGTACGGCTTAAAAGACCGCACTTGTTTTTCTTTTAATCGAACACTTAAAATTCAAAACCGAAACCAGTTGTACTGAGTCCGTTTTTTAAGTGTAATTTTTCGAACGTAGACAATTTTTTTTTTTTTTTTCAGCCGAAAGCAGAGGAGTAGAAAATGATTTCTTACTAATGAAGTTGATAATAATTTTAATGTTTTATATCGTATTCGAATAAGATTTATTGGTTGAAACTCGTAGTTTTAATTTGGCGTGGTATTTTTTCATTTGTACAAAAGTTCGAACACTGCTATTAGAAAAATCTACATTTCAGCATACAATGAAAATGTTTTTCTAAGTAAGTCTCTTTGAGGTATATCTAATACTTTTTTTATGCTTACATTATGCTCAGTGGTCTGGACGGAGTCAAAGCTTTAAAAAAAAGGGAAGAACACCCTTCGATTAGCAGTCAACTTATCTGAATAATAACTGTAGCCTGCATAAAGGAGTCGAAACACCAAATAGCATTCCCACTGTATTAATTTTATTACGTGTGTTATCTGTTGTATGTTATGAGTAAATGTAATGCGTAATATTACTGTAAATTTGCTATTATGTCGGACAGCCCGAACTGGCCCGAAGTTCAGACAGTTTATAGCCGAACGCTCTACCGAAAAAAAAAAAAAAAAACCACAGGTAATTTTAAATTTTTTTCTTGCCGAGAAGTGTTTTTATTTTTAAAAATTTTTTTACAATTTGTTAAGGCAGGCTGTTTGAACCGTTACGGTTAAAATACAAAATAATTTGAACTAAGTTCTTTTTTAAGCGTAGCTTTTCAAATGTAGTAAAAATGTGATACGCTATTTGTTTTTTTTTTTTTTTTTTTGCAAAAAGAAGAAATATATATATATATATATATATTACCCTTTAACCCATTACCCGCTGGTGTTGCCTTGACGCAATGGTTATAATAAATATCCATAGAAACTACACTAGAAATCTAATTTATTTATCGCTTGCTAATTTGAATTTAAGAATGTTAGTAGAAACATGGTAAATAAAAAAATTGCTTTAATTTTTTTATATATATATGATAAAAATTGTTTCTCTCACATGGTTTTTTTTTTTTTTTTTACTAAATTTGTGATCCAGTTTTCTGTCAGAAAAAATAAAAATAAAAAAAAGGTTTTGGTTTAGATATGAAATACTTTTAGTCAAGGTCACTTTTTTTAGGACATTCCTCAAAGAAACTGCTTCTGCTGGGGAGGAGGGGGAAGTAAAAACTGGCGTTGCGTTAACGCAACGTCAGCGAAAAAGGTGTAAACTGACTGTCTGTCTCAATTGCTTTAGGGTAGAACTATATTTCATTTTTATTCTGCGCGTTTTGACTGTGGAAGCTTTTTTTTTCGTCTCTGCCTTTCGAAGTGCCAAGTGCCCAGAACAAGATATCTAACTTTGGAAGAAGCATTTGGAACAGATTTACGAACAAAACTCAGATGATGATGAAAATGAAGAAACAGATATTGCTGTTGTACCACCAGAAATAACAGAAGCTAGTGATGAAGAAGAAGGCAATGACAACATTTTAAATAATGATAATGAAGTTTTATCGTGCGATACTGCAGGCGAAGTTGAAGTCCACGTAAAAAAAAGTTCAATTGTTCCAAATCCCGTAGTAAAAAAACTAAAAAACGAAAAACAGAAGATTGGCAATGGACAAAACAGGAACCAATTGATAGGTATCAATCAAAAAATGAAGATCAGGTCCCCATTCAAGCTGTAAGACTCTAGAATGTAAAGCTAGTGTTGATATTTTTAATCTTTTTTTTTATTCCGATATTTTATCGCATCTTGTAGAACAAACAAATTTGTATGCAAACAAATTTAAAATTCCTAAAATGCATTTATGTGCCTATTTTATATAAATTTCAGTTTGTTCTAAAGTGCTCGGCAAGTTTAAGAACCATAACTAGGATTATAAAAATTTCCTGTGTATAAAAAGCATTGAAACTGCTAAAGAATTTCTGATAAAACTACTTAGCATTAATACTCCTTTTCCGCTGACGTTGCGTCAACGCAACAGACTATATTTGTAAAAGTACGTGCATTTTTGCTCTTTTTTAAGCATATTACTATTATATAGGTTCAGAATGATAACATTTATGATTTTTATCCAAAAAAATAACGATTTCGAGTTTCGGCGGTTAATGGGTTAAATTGAGGTAGTATTTGTTTTATTTGTACAAAGAGTCAAAAACTCATTAGAAGAATCTATATTTCAACATACGATTAATTATATTTTACTGAACAAAAAACAATTCCAAAGTAGTCTGAAATCTTAAACCTGATACTTATATTTTCGCTTACATTATGCTTTAATTTTCTTCCCGGAGGCAAAGCTTAGAAAAAAAAAAAAAAAACTTACAATCGAGTATCAATTTAGCTCCGTGTTGCATCAAGTTTTCATAAAAGCTAGGAGCGTTTCTACCTCATGTATTCCCTCATATTTGTTATTCATGTAATGCGCGATATTTTTCTAATTTTTTGATGTAGATTGCCCGGACGTGGGCCCGAACACGCATTCTCCTGGTTACCAGTCGAACGCTCTGCCGATCAAGCTATTCAGCTCTGTCGGTAACAGTGCAAGTTAAAGTTATAAATTTAACCGAAAACCTCATTCTGGTTCTTTAAAACAGGTTTTTTTGTCCGAAAAAACAATTTTTAAACCGTGGGTCTATTTTTCGTCAGTAGCCTGCACGATAAGCTTTAAAATAAGGTGTAAATCAAAGAAATCGATCAAGAATTGAGGAAAATCTCGCGTAGAAACCAAAAACAGGCTACAGAAATAATATATAAAGATCATCATAATCGCCCACATAACGACTCAGCACAGCCTTCATTACTATGCACCATTTAATGCTTCGTTTTTCATCTATTTCATCCTCCAATATTTGAATAATTTGGAGTCTTAACTCATCAAAACACATTTTTATGTCTTGAGAATTTTGAGGAGCAGGTGTTACAAACTTGCAGCAAAAACACCGAATACAATTTGTCGAGTAGGTCTCAATCTCTTTGGGACATGAGTTTTCACTGTAACTTGCTTTACTGCACTATGCATAACACGAACGTGATGCAAAAAGGTAGATTTACTAGCAAACACTTTTCCACACTGATCACATGAGTAGGGTAATAATGCCGGTTCTGCCCCAAGAGGCGGCTCTGCGGCTATGAGCCGCCTCCCAATCCCTCCGCCTCCCTGATGCCACCTCCTCCGCCTCCCTGATGCCGCCTCCCCCACCCGTTCCTTCCCTCCCCCAGCCGTTCCCTCCCTCGCCGCGTGAGTTGAGTTGTCCGTGAAAGATTACGAGGTTTCTGGTTGTCATGACAACCAGAGTTTTGGGATGGCAACACTTCGTAGAAGTTTTCGGATGGCAACACTTGTTTTTCGTAACCTTTTACGAGTTTTGGGATGGCAACACTCAACGTTTCGGATGTGAATATTTTTACGTGAACTTTGAAGATTTTATTTTTGCAATGCTCCTGGCGCCATCTATTGAGAGGTTGATTTTTTATTTCCGAACTTTGAATAATTTCGACGAATGGTTGTCAAGACAACCAAAGTTTCGCGAATTTAATTATTTTTATTTTTACAGAGTGTCGCTGCTCGGAATCGAACACCCAAACTTTGAGTTAGCAAAAACGTATGCTAACCACTATGCTATATTTTTCATTACTCTTTCAGTCTTAATGTGAATCTGTACCATGACAACGAATATTACAATTAAATTAATTTTAAAACCATCAGTTAATTCACTCTTTAGTACTAATCATGACATATCATTAACTGAATTTCAGCTCATAATTGAAACTATCATCATTATTATTATTTTTCATAATAACAAAGTTTTCACTTAAGTAAAGATTTATTTAAATACAACCCATTCGAGATTTTAGATTTGGTTCAATGCTTTATGGACTTGAAATATATTTTAAACTTTGATTTTCTTTTTCATGCATTTCAAACTTTATCATTTTTATTTTTTCTAACTTGTTAAATTTTCTTAACTAATTTCATTTTTCTTTGTCAAATTTACAAATATTTTTTCTAACTTGTAAAAATTTCGAAGAAATAATTTTCTTAACTAATTTTTTTTGACTTTCATACAACAAAATATTTTTTCTTACTTGTTAAATTTTCAAAGAAATAATTAACTTAAATATTCTTTCACACATTTTGAACTTTAACGTTTTTTCCTGTCATTTAGCACTTTGATTTTTTTTTTTTTCACTATTTTAGCGTTTTTCAATTATTTTCAGTCTTTAACTATTTTCTTAACTTTTTAGTCTTTAACTAATTTCAAGCATTTCAGACTTAGATTATTTTTTCGTGATTTCGATTTTTTTTTTTTTTTAGTATATTTTAGAGTTTGATCATTTTCTCGCTTGTTTTTACTTTATCGTTTTTTTTTTTCCCGATATTTTTAAACTTAGAAATTTTTCACAAGTAGTGACAGGAATCGAACCTTCAAATTTTTCAAAACGTTATCATGTCTTCAATTTTTGCAATCATGTCAAACTTGCAATCAATTTACTCGTAGTAGTAATTAACACTTATCATTAACAAATTTTCTCAGATTTAAAAAAAATCAACTTAATTAATTTTTTCCAGTAAGCAAATTGCGCACTCAAGTTACATTCCAACACTGCATATATGTTTCAAGAGTTTCATTGAATTTATCACATTCCATTTAATTAACTCTAATAATTACTTTTTCATTAATACTTAACTTAATCATTTTATCATACATTTATTCCAGTTACAAAATTATGCTTAAAAGTTATTTATTTTTCTTAGCACAAGAGATTTTAACATGTTCCTACTAAAATGCTTTTCACTCTAGTTTGAGTTTACTAAAATAGCAACTCATTTACGATTTAGATTCATTTAATCGTCTTTGATTCTTTTTTCATTGTTAATATTTTAAATTATCACATACGTTATTATTTTTATACATTTATCCATTTAATTTTCGAAAATCTACAATCAATTTACTTTTCGTATTAATTAACACTTATCACTATCAAATATTTTCATGAATTTTAAAAAATTATCTTCTTAAATAATTTTTTACTGTAACCAAATTTCCCACTCAAGTTATATTTTATCACTACATATGCTCTCTATATAAATTCTCATATGAGATAAGAACGCTCTTTCTTAACTTAGTTGGTCACATGATCGATAAAAGATCCTCACCTATTTGTGATTTGTCATGAAATAATATACATCGATAGATATGTTACTAAGTGTGTAATAGTTTTTATTTTTCTTAAATTCAAAGTTAAAACCAATTTGTTAATTGTAGGATTATATTTAGTGCTAAAAAATGCGATATTTTCGCTTATAATTTCGGTTGATAAGTAAAGTTTTATTACAAGTTCCCTCACACGAATGAACAATAACATGCTAGATGGATATTTGAAAGCTTGAGTAAGTGATTTGTAAGTATCTTAAACATTATTATTATTATTTCTAATGCGTGTGTGTTAATTAATACTTAGAGTGCAAAGAGTAAATGGTTAAGTGCTATTGGTTATTAATACTAAGAGTAAAGTGATATTGAGTTTTAAATTTAATTAAAGCATTTCGTTTGAAGATTCAGTTGAAAAAATTTTATTTCGTAAGTTTGAAAATTTTTGAAAAAAAAAAAAAAAGATTGAAAGGAAAAAAAACAATATGTTACAAAAATATTATTATTATTATTTTAATCTTACAACAGTAAATTTTTCCGCAAAAATATTTTTTTCAAATCAAAATAATAATAATATTTTTGTAACATATTGTTTTTTTTCCTTTCAATCTTTTTTTTTTTTTCAAAAATTTTCAAACTTACGAAATAAAATTTTTTCAACTGAATCTTCAAACGAAATGCTTTAATTAAATTTAAAACTCAATATCACTTTACTCTTAGTATTAATAACCAATAGCACTTAACCATTTACTCTTTGCACTCTAAGTATTAATTAACACACACGCATTAGAAATAATAATAATAATGTTTAAGATACTTACAAATCACTTACTCAAGCTTTCAAATATCCATCTAGCATGTTATTGTTCATTCGTGTGAGGGAACTTGTAATAAAACTTTACTTATCAACCGAAATTATAAGCGAAAATATCGCATTTTTTAGCACTTAATATAATCCTACAATTAACAAATTGGTTTTAACTTTGAATTTAAGAAAAATAAAAACTATTACACACTTAGTAACATATCTATCGATGTATATTATTTCATGACAAATCACAAATAGGTGAGGATCTTTTATCGATCATGTGACCAACTAAGTTAAGAAAGAGCGTTCTTATCTCATATGAGAATTTATAAGTCTTTAATATTTCTCTTTAATGTAAGTGTATTGATACGTACGAGTTTGTGTATGTGAATATAACTGTGTATTGTTTTCAAACCATTGTCATGTTTAAGCTTTACGGTTCTAATTTTGACTTTCCACTTAGCATTATTTGAAGTCCTTCGCATGCATTAAACTATAGAAATATTACAAAAATTATATTTTCATTCAGTCTTAATTACAAAACCATACAATAAGATGAAGACAACACCGATAGTATAAAGATTACTTACAATAAAGTGCATATAAAAAATATATGTAAGAGTGATTTCAAAGTATAATCCATCAACCATATTCAACAACTCAATCAAAACACAAGTCTCTTTTAAAATGATAAACACAATTTATTCACACACACAGTAAAAGACAATTAAAAAAACTTTCATCTTTAAGTAAAACTCTTCAAAACTTTCAAGCGTATTTTTAACATCGATTGCATCAAATAAATCAGACACATGACATTTTAAACATGGACTATCAACATTCAAAGCAACGAAGTCACGAGTCAAGTTTTCCCAATTAACATTAAAAAGAGCCCGTTCGAAAAAAAAGTGTCGAACTTTCGACCCCTTGTTAATGATTCACATTCATGCACTCTCATGTAAAAAATGAATCCATTTTTACAATCCACACATTCTTTTTTAGAAAGGTAGTTTATGTTGCATATGAGCTCATCAAATAGTCACTTACGTAGAGAATCAGCCAGTTTACGAACTTCTTGTGATGTATATGTGCTGATTTTATCACATCGACAATCACAGGGATATTTTTTCTCAATTTCCGAAAGGATGTACTCTTTTAGAGTATAAGTCATAAGTTTGTCTTTGACACTACGTGAGATACAAGGGGATGCGTAGCACAATTTGTCAATCTGGCTTTCCAAAAGTAGAACTCTATCAGGCATCAACTGGAACACTTCTCGTTTCAGTTTGAACAATCTTTGCACACTAACACAGATGTTACCATTCGCACTCGACTCTCCTTTTTTATAACAAAAGCGAAATCACGGTCTTCGATTAATTTTTGATTTACATTTTTACGTAGGCTTGAAATAAGTGATCTCCACACATCTGGTTCTAAGGAAATACCATCCATAGTTGGTCGAAAAATACCATCTTTCCCACACGTATATCTTCTAATATGCACGCGTGTACGTTTCCGAAAAGTATTCACCTAAAGTGAAAATACAATCACCCAAGTGTATCATATCATCAGGCTGTGGAGAAGCCTCAATGTTCATTTTCATGTTCGTTGCATCCCATCTGTTCATCTTCAGGCTTCAAAGTTTCAGAATGATTTTCACCAGCGTTAGTCATTCTTAACTCTCATAGGATTAGGAGTCACAATACTAAAACAACTTCCTGTGAACTTAAAAAATAAATCAAACTAGGTTTTAACACTAGCTGGTGAAGAAAAATCCTAAGTACATAGAATAAAATTTCACGATCTCTTTCAAAGCTCAGAATCACCCTGAAAATGATTCTCCAAACATCCACTATAAACCAATGAATATTCACTTTAACCAATGAGAAGTGTACATAAATCTCTTGCTACTGACGTCATAGAATATCACATGAACTTTTGAGCAGAATTGAGTTGTTTTACACAGTATTCAGATTTTTAGAAAATGCCAACACTTTGACTTCCAAATTCATCCTGACCTACTACGAGTAATTTTAAGATGGTAGCAGGTTTTCACATCACATCGAATGCCGATGACGGTTTCGCATCTCATGCAAATTGACATGATCAATTACACGTGATTGATCATGTCATGCGTGAGATGCGAAAACGTCATCGGCATTCGATGTGATGTGAAAACCTGCTACCATCTTAAAATTACTCGTAGTAGGTCAGGATGAATTTGGAAGTCAAAGTGTTGGCATTTTCTTAAAATCTGAATACTGTGTAAAACAACTCAATTCTGCTCAAAAGTTCATGTGATATTCTATGACGTCAGTAGCAAGAGATTTATGTACACTTCTCATTGGTTAAAGTGAATATTCATTGGTTTATAGTGGATGTTTGGAGAATCATTTTCAGGGTGATTCTGAGCTTTGAAAGAGATCGTGAAATTTTATTCTATGTACTTAGGATTTTTCTTCACCAGCTAGTGTTAAAACCTAGTTTGATTTATTTTTTAAGTTCACAGGAAGTTGTTTTAGTATTGTGACTCCTAATCCTATGAGAGTTAAGAATGACTAACGCTGGTGAAAATCATTCTGAAACTTTGAAGCCTGAAGATGAACAGATGGGATGCAACGAACATGAAAATGAACATTGAGGCTTCTCCACAGCCTGATGATATGATACACTTGGGTGATTGTATTTTCACTTTAGGTGAATACTTTTCGGAAACGTACACGCGTGCATATTAGAAGATATACGTGTGGGAAAGATGGTATTTTTCGACCAACTATGGATGGTATTTCCTTAGAACCAGATGTGTGGAGATCACTTATTTCAAGCCTACGTAAAAATGTAAATCAAAAATTAATCGAAGACCGTGATTTCGCTTTTGTTATAAAAAAGGAGAGTCGAGTGCGAATGGTAACATCTGTGTTAGTGTGCAAAGATTGTTCAAACTGAAACGAGAAGTGTTCCAGTTGATGCCTGATAGAGTTCTACTTTTGGAAAGCCAGATTGACAAATTGTGCTACGCATCCCCTTGTATCTCACGTAGTGTCAAAGACAAACTTATGACTTATACTCTAAAAGAGTACATCCTTTCGGAAATTGAGAAAAAATATCCCTGTGATTGTCGATGTGATAAAATCAGCACATATACATCACAAGAAGTTCGTAAACTGGCTGATTCTCTACGTAAGTGACTATTTGATGAGCTCATATGCAACATAAACTACCTTTCTAAAAAAGAATGTGTGGATTGTAAAAATGGATTCATTTTTTACATGAGAGTGCATGAATGTGAATCATTAACAAGGGGTCGAAAGTTCGACACTTTTTTTTCGAACGGGCTCTTTTTAATGTTAATTGGGAAAACTTGACTCGTGACTTCGTTGCTTTGAATGTTGATAGTCCATGTTTAAAATGTCATGTGTCTGATTTATTTGATGCAATCGATGTTAAAAATACGCTTGAAAGTTTTGAAGAGTTTTACTTAAAGATGAAAGTTTTTTTAATTGTCTTTTACTGTGTGTGTGAATAAATTGTGTTTATCATTTTAAAAGAGACTTGTGTTTTGATTGAGTTGTTGAATATGGTTGATGGATTATACTTTGAAATCACTCTTACATATATTTTTTATATGCACTTTATTGTAAGTAATCTTTATACTATCGGTGTTGTCTTCATCTTATTGTATGGTTTTGTAATTAAGACTGAATGAAAATATAATTTTTGTAATATTTCTATAGTTTAATGCATGCGAAGGACTTCAAATAATGCTAAGTGGAAAGTCAAAATTAGAACCGTAAAGCTTAAACATGACAATGGTTTGAAAACAATACACAGTTATATTCACATACACAAACTCGTACGTATCAATACACTTACATTAAAGAGAAATATTAAAGACTTATTAATTCTCATATGAGATAAGAACGCTCTTTCTTAACTTAGTTGGTCACATGATCGATAAAAGATCCTCACCTATTTGTGATTTGTCATGAAATAATATACATCGATAGATATGTTACTAAGTGTGTAATAGTTTTTATTTTTCTTAAATTCAAAGTTAAAACCAATTTGTTAATTGTAGGATTATATTAAGTGCTAAAAAATGCGATATTTTCGCTTATAATTTCGGTTGATAAGTAAAGTTTTATTACAAGTTCCCTCACACGAATGAACAATAACATGCTAGATGGATATTTGAAAGCTTGAGTAAGTGATTTGTAAGTATCTTAAACATTATTATTATTATTTCTAATGCGTGTGTGTTAATTAATACTTAGAGTGCAAAGAGTAAATGGTTAAGTGCTATTGGTTATTAATACTAAGAGTAAAGTGATATTGAGTTTTAAATTTAATTAAAGCATTTCGTTTGAAGATTCAGTTGAAAAAATTTTATTTCGTAAGTTTGAAAATTTTTGAAAAAAAAAAAAAAAAGATTGAAAGGAAAAAAAACAATATGTTACAAAAATATTATTATTATTTTGATTTGAAAAAAATATTTTTGCGGAAAAATTTACTGTTGTAAGATTAAAATAATAATAATAATATTTTTGTAACATATTGTTTTTTTTCCTTTCAATCTTTTTTTTTTTTTCAAAAATTTTCAAACTTACGAAATAAAATTTTTTCAACTGAATCTTCAAACGAAATGCTTTAATTAAATTTAAAACTCAATATCACTTTACTCTTAGTATTAATAACCAATAGCACTTAACCATTTACTCTTTGCACTCTAAGTATTAATTAACACACACGCATTAGAAATAATAATAATAATGTTTAAGATACTTACAAATCACTTACTCAAGCTTTCAAATATCCATCTAGCATGTTATTGTTCATTCGTGTGAGGGAACTTGTAATAAAACTTTACTTATCAACCGAAATTATAAGCGAAAATATCGCATTTTTTAGCACTAAATATAATCCTACAATTAACAAATTGGTTTTAACTTTGAATTTAAGAAAAATAAAAACTATTACACACTTAGTAACATATCTATCGATGTATATTATTTCATGACAAATCACAAATAGGTGAGGATCTTTTATCGATCATGTGACCAACTAAGTTAAGAAAGAGCGTTCTTATCTCATATGAGAATTTATATAGAGAGCATATGTAGTGATAAAATATAACTTGAGTGGGAAATTTGGTTACAGTAAAAAATTATTTAAGAAGATAATTTTTTAAAATTCATGAAAATATTTGATAGTGATAAGTGTTAATTAATACGAAAAGTAAATTGATTGTAGATTTTCGAAAATTAAATGGATAAATGTATAAAAATAATAACGTATGTGATAATTTAAAATATTAACAATGAAAAAAGAATCAAAGACGATTAAATGAATCTAAATCGTAAATGAGTTGCTATTTTAGTAAACTCAAACTAGAGTGAAAAGCATTTTAGTAGGAACATGTTAAAATCTCTTGTGCTAAGAAAAATAAATAACTTTTAAGCATAATTTTGTAACTGGAATAAATGTATGATAAAATGATTAAGTTAAGTATTAATGAAAAAGTAATTATTAGAGTTAATTAAATGGAATGTGATAAATTCAATGAAACTCTTGAAACATATATGCAGTGTTGGAATGTAACTTGAGTGCGCAATTTGCTTACTGGAAAAAATTAATTAAGTTGATTTTTTTAAAATCTGAGAAAATTTGTTAATGATAAGTGTTAATTACTACTACGAGTAAATTGATTGCAAGTTTGACATGATTGCAAAAATTGAAGACATGATAACGTTTTGAAAAATTTGAAGGTTCGATTCCTGTCACTACTTGTGAAAAATTTCTAAGTTTAAAAATATCGGGAAAAAAAAAAACGATAAAGTAAAAACAAGCGAGAAAATGATCAAACTCTAAAATATACTAAAAAAAAAAAAAAATCGAAATCACGAAAAAATAATCTAAGTCTGAAATGCTTGAAATTAGTTAAAGACTAAAAAGTTAAGAAAATAGTTAAAGACTGAAAATAATTGAAAAACGCTAAAATAGTGAAAAAAAAAAAATCAAAGTGCTAAATGACAGGAAAAAACGTTAAAGTTCAAAATGTGTGAAAGAATATTTAAGTTAATTATTTCTTTGAAAATTTAACAAGTAAGAAAAAATATTTTGTTGTATGAGTGTCAAAAAAAATTAGTTAAGAAAATTATTTCTTCGAAATTTTTACAAGTTAGAAAAAATATTTGTAAATTTGACAAAGAAAAATGAAATTAGTTAAGAAAATTTAACAAGTTAGAAAAAATAAAAATGATAAAGTTTGAAATGCATGAAAAAGAAAATCAAAGTTTAAAATATATTTCAAGTCCATAAAGCATTGAACCAAATCTAAAATCTCGAATGGGTTGTATTTAAATAAATCTTTACTTAAGTGAAAACTTTGTTATTATGAAAAATAATAATAATGATGATAGTTTCAATTATGAGCTGAAATTCAGTTAATGATATGTCATGATTAGTACTAAAGAGTGAATTAACTGATGGTTTTAAAATTAATTTAATTGTAATATTCGTTGTCATGGTACAGATTCACATTAAGACTGAAAGAGTAATGAAAAATATAGCATAGTGGTTAGCATACGTTTTTGCTAACTCAAAGTTTGGGTGTTCGATTCCGAGCAGCGACACTCTGTAAAAATAAAAATAATTAAATTCGCGAAACTTTGGTTGTCTTGACAACCATTCGTCGAAATTATTCAAAGTTCGGAAATAAAAAATCAACCTCTCAATAGATGGCGCCAGGAGCATTGCAAAAATAAAATCTTCAAAGTTCACGTAAAAATATTCACATCCGAAACGTTGAGTGTTGCCATCCCAAAACTCGTAAAAGGTTACGAAAAACAAGTGTTGCCATCCGAAAACTTCTACGAAGTGTTGCCATCCCAAAACTCTGGTTGTCATGACAACCAGAAACCTCGTAATCTTTCACGGACAACTCAACTCACGCGGCGAGGGAGGGAACGGCTGGGGGAGGGAAGGAACGGGTGGGGGAGGCGGCATCAGGGAGGCGGAGGAGGCGGCATCAGGGAGGCGGAGGGATTGGGAGGCGGCTCATAGCCGCAGAGCCGCCTCTTGGGGCAGAACCGGCATTATTACCCTACTCACATGTATAGCTTCGTCCATGTATCAGGATATGCCTTTTCAAACTATCCTCTCGTTTAAACTTTCTGTCACATTTCGAACATGCAAAGGTGGTAGTAGAATTATGAATCTTCAAATGACGATTCAAAGCAGATTTCCACTTGAATGACTTTCCACATTCTTGATATATGAATGAAGGACCATGCTCCTTAATATGTAGATTCAAATGCTTTCTTTCATCGAATAGCATGTCGCACTTTTCACATCTATAAAACTTCTTTCTAGAATGTATCTTTTGATAACTTCTCAAAGTAGACTCACGCCCAAAGGAAGCATTACATTCCATACAACTAAATGGTTTCATCCCTGAATGAGTTTTAAGGTGTTGATTCAAATTTGAATTTGAACTAAATTTCTTCCCACATGAAGCACATACCTATAAAAGATATAAAAGAATAATAAATCAAAAATTATTACAAACTTTTTTTATTTAAGTCAATTCTATCATCGAAAATATCATTTAAAACACTAGCACATATAAAGTTTCATGCTCTATATTTTCTCAACATCGTTTCATCATCTAAATTTCAACTCAAATGAAATGTAAATAAATACATAAAACGTGAAAACAAAACTCTTGTTTACATCATATTCAATTCTTTCAATAAGACAAGAATCCAAAAGTTGAAATTTTTATAAAAGTTCACTTAAAAAATATAGCACACAATATCATTAATTATATTATTTCCACATTGCTAGGACCCTTAAATGTTTCAACAAAAAAATTATCACATAACACACTCAAAAATAAATACTTACATGTGATGATAAAACATCTTCGCGACTCACACCGCATCAACTATATTCGAGTTTTCCCTATGATTTTCCATTAGAAAAGCTCTCAAGAAATTCAAAACACCAAGTTAAAATTTTCAACTGTTCGAAAAAGTTTTTCAGTAGAAGTTAACTTCAGCACAGAAAACCTCCCGTCACGATCGGAATGGAATTCAAACCACCAAATGATCTTTCGAAGCAACCACATCAAATTTATACTTTCGAAGGATGCGTTAAACAAAAGGTGAAATTATCAACCAATGAGAATGCTAAATGAAATGGATGAGAGAACCAATGAGCTTAACGCATCTGTTTGAATACAATCCTTTCACAAGAGTAAAAAATAAAACAAAATTAATAAATAAATAAAGATAAATTCAAACCATATGTAACCATCAAGATCCTTCTCAAAATTTGTCGAAGACTACTCTGGGTGGAGTTGAGTTGTTTTTCTCGAAATTTAAGTTTCAGAATATGACATGACTTATAATTTGACTTCCAAAAAATAGCTTTCCACATCATCCGCCAGAACTTTGCATCACAACGAATGCGGATGCCGTTTTCACAGCTCGCGCAAGTTGACATGGTTAATCACGTGTGATTGGACATGTCATGCGTGAAATACTTCATGAAAATTGAAAATTTTGTTTTATTCCAACAAGAGTGCTTGTATGAAAAAAGAAATAAAGTAAAAATACATGTGATAAAATGATTAAGTTAAATATTAATGAAAAAATAATTATTAGAGTTAATTAAATAAAATGTGATTAATTAAATAAAACTCTTGAAAAGCATATGTAGTGATAAAATGTAACTTGAGCGCGAAATTTGCTTACATGAAAAAATTATTTAAGATGATTTTTAAAATCCGTGAAAATTTCTTAATGATAAGTGTTAATTACTACTAAGAGTAAATTGATTGTAAGTTTTGAAATTAATTTCAGTAGAAGTTATTCTTCGGTGAGTCTATTTTTAAAATTTATAGATTGTAGACATGAAGCTTTGATACTCGACTTATAATTTTAACATTTCTAGGATCCTTCATTGATGTTTAACATTTTTATGTGATGTGTTTTATTTTACCATAGGTAAAAAATAATTAAATAAAACTGAAATTTATAAATTGTAATGAAAATTCTGTTAATGAAATTAGTTGGTTGTAAAGTAATATTTTGGAAAAGCTGTAAACTCTCGTCTTCGAAAATAACTATATTGAATGTGATGTGTTTTGAATATAATAGCGGGAACATTTTTCGTCACTTTGGTAAATGAATGATAAATAGTAAAACGCGTGAGAATATATTAAAGTAAAATAATTTTGGGAAAATGAAATAGTCAAAGTGAATCTACTTCATGAAAATTGAAAATTTTGTTTCATTCCAACAAGAGTGCTTGTATGAAAAAATAAATAAAGTAAAAATACATGCTATAAAATGATTAAGATAAATATTAATGAAAAAATATTTATTAGAGTTAATTAAATGAAATGTGATAAAATAAATGAAACTCTTGAAAAGCATATGTAGTGATGAAACTTGAGTGCGAAATTTGCTTACTGGAAAAAATTAATTTAGTTGATTTTTAAAATCCGTGAAAATTTATTAATGATAAGTGTTAATTACTACTAAGAATAAATTGATTGCAAGTTTTTAAATTAGTTTGGTTGGATGAAAATTGAAAACATGGTATGTATGATATTGTTTCGAAAAATTTGAGAGTTCGATTCCTGTCACTAATTGTAAAAAATTTCTAAGTTTAAAAATATCGAAAAAAAAAACCCGACAAAGTGAAAACAAGCGAAAAAATTATCAAACTCTAAAATATACATAAAAAAAATCGAAATCGCGAAAAAATAATCTAAGTCTGAAATGCTTGAAATTAGTTAAAGACTAAAAAGTGAGGAAATAGTTAAAGATTAAAAATGTGAGAAAATAATTAAAAATACTCTCAGTAAGAAAAACTATGAAGTTCGAAAGGCATGCAAATAATCTAAGTTGTAAAAATGATAAAGCATGAAATGTATGAAAAAAAAATCAAAATTCGAAAAATATTTTAAGTGTAAACATGTATAAAAATACAATTGAACTCCTAAATGATGAAAAAAATAGTTTAAGTAGGAAAAAATGATAAAGTCGAGTATACTTGTAAATAAATGAAAGATGCAAAAATAATTAAAGATCAAAAGGCATAAAAATAAACTAAGTCTACAAATTGCTAGAAGTAGACAAAAGAGCTTCAAAATAGTTTAAGACCTAACTAGAAAAAAATAATCGAAATCCTAAATGTATGGATGTGAAAAATATTTCTAGTTCAAAAATGCATGAAAAAAAAATCTAACTTGTGAAAAGTATTCAAAGTCTGAAATGAATAAAAATAGTGAAAGACTAAAAATGTATGAAAATAATAAAATGACATTGTAAACGATTAATAATGTGATTAAAATCTAACTCATGAAAATGTATAAATCATGTTGCATATTAAAGCTGATTGATACAATGAAAAAAAAAAAAAAAAAAAAACTAACTTGCGAAAAATATTCAAAGTCCGAAATGAATAAAAATAGTGAAAGACTAAAAATGTATGAAAATACTCGAAGATTAAAAGACTTCAAAATAGTCTAAGACTAAAACGGTAAAAATAATCCTCGAACTCTAAAATGCTTGAAAATAAATCAAAACGCGTGAAAATATCCTCGTAAAAGTTTGTGAGAAAAAACGACTAAGTCTAGTATGACCGTAAATAAATAAAATTCGCGGCAAAATATCTAAAAACCTGCGAAAATATCCTCGTAAAAGATTATGAGAAAAAGGTGACGAAGTCCGAAAACGCGGGGGAAAAAATAAATGCGCGAAAATATCCTCGTAAAAGATTATAAGAAAAAAAAATGATAAAGTCCGAAAACGCGCGAAAAACGACAAAATGCGCGAAAATACCCCCGTAATCTTCTACAAAGATTACACGGAGGCGCAGCCATGAGATCAGAGGGGGATTGGGAGGGGGCTATCGGGAAGCGGATTGTAGATGCATATTGCGCCTCTTGTTGGTAAACCAGCATTATCTCCCTACTCATTCAAGTTGATTTACTTCATTCGAATTTCAAAAAAAAAAAAAAAAAAAAACAGGGCTGTAAATCGCTAGGAAAAGAGTTATATGCATTTTTAAGCCTAATGAAACATCCATGTCAAGTCAGAAATTTATCGTTTGCCAACGAGCTCAGTTTAAATTAACGTGAATAAAATCATTTTGGATCTGTTGCCATTTTTTCTCGACTGTGAACAAACAGATTTCTTGCTTTTGTTTTAAAGGAAAAATTTCCCCTTTTGCATTTTTTTTTTTTTTTTTTGTACTACTGTCAGCATGAGATAATCAAGGACTTTAGTTGCATTACTGGAGGGTTGCGTTTAATTTATTCAGGAATTGATTGACCGTTGATGAAATTTAAGAATCATTTATTGACTGAAAATTTTACAGTACATTTTCTCTTTTTATTTGAGCCCAGTTGTTGAACACGCGTCACTTCACATAACTTTTATTTTCGAGGTACACCGTGCAATGCCGCTAGTAGATAAATAAATCAAGTAATTTGCCGCCCTTAAAATTAAAGTGAGAGTGTAGTTAAATTCCAAACTGGTTTTTGCATATCCAAACACTGATATACACTTTAAACTCTTTTCATCGAGCACTTTAATTATAGTTGGCTTGGTTGTCTTAGAAAAAATCTGACGCCTGCGTTTGCTTATATCTCAGCAACTAGACCACTTAGATACTTCGGGATTTCACTAAATGATTTGCTTAATCTCAAGGTACAACTTAACGCTGAAAAATTAAAATTCTAAAATGAAATTATTATTACGGTTAGGATGGAAAACAGCAAATTTCATGTTATTTCCCCATTAAATGTTTAAATACAAAGCCCATTGTTACAAATTTTGTTGCCTTGCAACAGTAATGTTAACAGTTATAAACAAAACATAATAAAAATTTTGAATCAAGGCTTCTCCGGAGCAAGCATGAAATTTATCTCTATCATCTCCTCTATGTCAATAATCGATAACGTGGCTAAGTGAAGAAACATATTAGGTTCTTTATCACGTGTAACTTGTATGTTTTGAAACATAAATTAGTTTGGGAAACTTTAATATTCAAATGGTTTCAATTGAATTAGCAAAAAAATAAATTCTAGAGAGGAACAAGGTTTAATTTTTTGTGCCAACTGCTTTAAGTTTTAGATACGCATATAGGTTTTTATACTTTTAGTACGTGAAAAAATAAGGTGAAGTTCCGTGATAGTAACATTATTCTATTTCTGAAATACATTTCACTAAATATAATAAAATAACAATTTTTAAAAAAATGCCAAGCACTTTTCAAAATGACAAAATAACTTTTATGGGTCAGAAAGGACAATATTTAAGTATTCCTGTAGTTTTCAAAAATTCGAAGAAAATGACACCACAAACGAAGAAAAGTGCGACTCTAGTCATTTCAAACCAAACTTTCCTAATAAGAAAAATATGCATGTCTTAACACACAAAGTTAAGATTGAAAGCTTAGGTAATGATAAAATACTCTTCATGACTTGAGCCACACTTTTTTTGGATTGTGGTGTCATTTTCTTGAAATTTTTGAAAAATATATTGTTACAAATTCTGTAAATAGTAATTATTGTAGGAACGTAACCTGTAAATAGTTTCCCGTAATGAATATACAACCCCTTTTTCATATGGCTAAAGTATACGACCCCTATTTCCTTTTTGTTCATTGATAAAAATTGATAACGGTCTACTACTTTACAGAAGCGTGTGGAATATTTGAGAAATTTCTTTTCGGTGTATTTAAGCCGTTAGCGATGGATAAACAGTTAGTTTCGATTGATATTTCGAACTGAGAAGATTTTTGCTCTGTTTATAGCGAGGCATTTCGCTGTGTTGTTTTCGTATTTGGAAGTAAATACGTGTGTAAACGTTGAGTTTACGGTGTTGTGTGATAATTGCTTAATTGCTGATGAATAATTTGGCAGTTGTTGAAGATCTTTCCTGTACATAGTGTAAATAAATTTCCTGTGTTTTTATCAAGAACTGTGTCTTCATTTCAAGAAAGTGGAAGTCGCACCGAATCCGTTACAATTTGGCGCCCAACGTGGGGCTTCTTCTGGACTTTCTTGGAGTAAGTGTGACTTTGGACATTTTTTCATAAAGACTTTGAATTTATAGACTTTGTTTTTATGGTGATTACTCGCGCAATGGATGAACAATTAAAACAACTTCTTGACGCAATTACCTCTGTGAAAAGTGATTTGACTGCAAGTTTTACTGCAAATCAAGAACAATTAAAAAATGAATTAACGACTAACCAAGAACTGTTAAATAGTGATTTAACTGCTAGAATTACTACAAGTCACGATGAAATGAAAAGTGACCTAACGTCGATGAAAACCATGATGGAGAATCAACTAACCGCCATGGGAGATAAAGTCGATGCTCTGGAAGAAAAATTTGATACTGTGGAAGAGCGCATCGCCAATATGGAAAATAAGTTGGAAGAAGAAGACAAGAAATTGACTTCATTTAAGGAAGAAATAATTAAGGACGTGGAAAGGAGATTGGCGACCGCGGAAAGCAGCTCTGTACAGTTTGGCGCTCCCACATCTGTTGCTCGACCGTCCATTAAACTGGCCACATTTGATGGGAAAAGTTCGTGGCAGGTGTACAAGACCCAATTCATGATAGTGGCGGAAGCGAACGGATGGGACTCTGCTACCAAGGCCTGCCATCTTGCAGCATCCCTGAGAGGTGACGCAGCGGACATTCTTCAGACCCTTCCGGACAGCCAGCGCTTGGATTTCGCCGCCCTCACATCTGCGTTGGAGCTTCGCTTCGGTGAGAAATGCCAGAAAGATTTCAGCCGACTCCAGTTGAAGTCCCGTTTCCAGAAAACCGGGGAAACCCTGCAAGAGCTAGCGGCGGACGTCGAGAGACTGTCTCATCTTGCTTTTTGCGACTGTCCTGCGGATGTTCGGGACAACCTGGCACTCAACTACTACATCGACGGGGTTCGAGATCCGGAAATCCAGAAAGCTCTACGGATGGCGGATGTCAAAGACCTGAATTCTGCCGTTGTGTATGCGATGAGATACGAGGCCGCCCAAGAAGCAACCCGTGTGGATCGCCATCTAATCTGGACTCAGGAAGCTGATGAGTCTGATTCCAGGTCGTCCCACCTCGCTGAACTTGAGAGAAAACTCGGTGACTTGGCAAGAAATCTGAGCAGCATAACAGCCCAAAAGAAACAAGAGCAGAAGTGCTGGAAATGCGGTAGTGAAGGACACCTGCAAAGGAGTTGTCCGGCTCGCCAAGCTACGCGAGGGAAGGAAATCACCACCACCAGAGCTCTGCAGATTTCCTCTTCTAGTAGTGGCAGTGATGGACTTTTCATTTACGCACATGTAAATGGGAACCCCTGCAGACTGATTGTCGACACTGGAGCCAATGTGACAATCATTAGGACAGATATGGCTCGTGAATTTGGATTGAAACTGCTGTGGACATCGCCACGCGTAAGTCTCCAGACTGTGACAGGTGACAAAATCGAGATTGACAGTAAAGTGGACCTGGAAATAGTGTTTGGGAATGCCACCTACCATCATACGGCATTCGTCGCTAATATCACGGACCCCTTCATTCTCGGAGTGGACTTTTTGAAGAAATATGACTTCACTCTCGACTTCAAGACTAATGAGCTGCACTCGATGAGAGAAGACATTGCCGTTTTCCCTGCAGAAAGTGATGTAAAATCCGCTCATCAAATAATAGCCCAAACAGATTTATCGATTCCCTCAAGGTCAGAATCATTAATACCTGGCTCCATTGAAGAAACCAATAGTTTTCGATTTGGACTCATTGAATACCCTAACCCTCGACTTCAAGACTAATGAGCTGCACTCGATGAGAGAAGACATTGCCGTTTTCCCTGCAGAAAGTGATGTAAAATCCGCTCATCAAATAATAGCCCAAACAGATTTATCGATTCCCTCAAGGTCAGAATCATTAATACCTGGCTCCATTGAAGAAACCAATAGTTTTCGATTTGGACTCATTGAATACCCTAACCTAAGCAATAGCCTAAAAGGAGTGCTGGTAGCATCTACGCTTGTGGACCTTTCTAAGGATTTAATTCCTGTGAGAGTCGCCAACGTGAGTGAAAGGCCAAGGAATATCCGAAAAGGTGAAGTGTTGGCAACCTGTACTCCAGTAAACTGCATCATTAGAAGAATCAATTCCCCCGAGACTGTGTCTTCTGAGTCCTTGACATCGAAGTTAATTGGGAGTGCGGCATTATCGAAAGATCAAAGAACTGCTGCGGAACAATTGGTGGATGACTTCAAGCATCTGTTTTCATCAGCATCGGAGGATGTCGGCCGTACGAATTTAACGCAGCATAGGATTTACACTGGAGAACACCTCCCTATTAAACAGCATCCAAGACGACTACCGTTCGCAAAGAAGGAAGAGGTTGAGACCCTCCTGAAAGAGATGAAGGAGAATGATGTAATCGAACCGTCATCCAGTCCTTGGGCTTCTCCCATCGTCTTAGTCCGAAAGAAAGATGGCTCCACCAGATTTTGTGTCGATTACCGACGGCTGAATGAAATCACCAAGAAAGACAGTTACCCTCTTCCACGGATAGACTACACCTTGGACACTCTTTCCGGACACAAGTGGTTTTCGACCCTGGACTTGAAGAGCGGCTACTGGCAGGTTGAGCTACACCCTGATGACCGAGAGAAGACAGCATTTACAACTGGACAAGGCTTATGGCAGTTTAAAGTGATGCCCTTCGGCCTCTGCAATGCACCAGCTACGTTCGAGCGTCTTATGGAGACAGTGTTAAGAGGACTTTCCTACGAATCCTGTCTGATCCACTTAGACGATATCATCATCGTGAGACGCAGTTTCGAAGAACATCTGGCAAATCTTAGGAAGGTGCTGCAAAAGCTTAAGGAAGCCAATCTGAAGTTAAGTCCGTCCAAATGTAATTTGTTCCGCCGGGAAGTGAACTATTTTGGTCACATCATCTCTTCTGAGGGTGTGCAAACCGATCCAGAGAAGGTATCTGCGGTCAAGAGTTGGAGTCGTCCCGAAAACATCCATCAGCTGCGAAGTTTCCTGGGGCTCTGCACGTACTATAGGAAGTTTGTGAAGGGTTTTTCCAACATTGCACGACCTTTGCATAAGCTGACGGAGAGCAAGCAAAAGTTTGAATGGTCCAAAGAATGCGAAGATGCATTTCTACGACTGAAGGAGGCTTTAACATCAACGCCTATCCTCGCCTATCCTCAGCCTGAAAAATCCTTCATCCTAGACACTGATGCGAGCAACGAGGGCATCGGAGCTGTTTTATCCCAAGAAATTGACGGAAATGAACATGTCATCGCTTACTGGAGCAAATGCTTATCAAAGTCGGAGCGGAATTACAGCGTCACCAGAAAGGAGTTACTGGCCATAGTGAAAGCTGTAGAACACTTCCATCATTACCTTTACGGCCGAAAATTTCTGCTTCGGACAGATCATGCCTCATTAACTTGGCTTTTGAACTTCAAAAATCCGGAAGGTCAGATAGCCAGATGGATACAGCGGCTCCAGGAATATGACATGGAGATCAAGCATCGAAAAGGGTTATCTCACGGTAATGCTGACGCTTTATCAAGGAGACCCTGTCCTGAGAACTGCCACTATTGTTCCCGAATCGAGAAACAGTATGGAACGACTAGCCCTACCGCCTATCAGGTGACAGTGACTCCAATATCATCAGAACCTGATCCATGGAGTGACGACCAAGTTCGAAAAGATCAACTTGAAGACCCCGACATAAAACCAATTTTGGAGTTCATGGAAAGTGACAGTCGGCGACCTAGCTGGCAGAACGTTTCCATCTTCAGTCCTGCAACAAAAAGATACTGGGCTTTATGGAACTCGCTCCATTTACGGAACGGCGTGCTACACCGAAAATGGGAATCTGACGACGGCAAAACATCTAGGTGGCAGTTACTACTTCCCCGATCAAGGATTTCAGATGTTCTGAAAGAAATACATAGTAGTGCGACTGGAGGACATTTTGGTGTCTTGAAAACCCTCAATAAAGTTCGGGAACGCTTCTTCTGGAGCAAGGCGAAGGATGACGTGGAGAAGTGGTGCCATTCTTGTGACGCCTGTGCTGCTCGTAAAGGACCGAAGAAGAGAAGCAGAGGGAAGCTACATCTGTACAACGTTGGAGCTCCTTTCGAACGAATTGGGATCGACATCCTGGGTCCTCTACCAAGAACTGCTGATGGGAACAAATACGTTCTTGTTTCCATCGACTATTTCACGAAATGGCCCGAAGCGTATCCCATTCCAGATCAAGAAGCTACCACCGTAGCAGAGACTCTAGTCCAACATTGGATCTCGAGATATGGAACACCTTTGCAGATTCATTCCGACCAAGGGAGGAATTTCATCTCTGCTGTTTTTAAGGGCCTATGTCAAATTCTTGGAATTGAGAAAACTAGGACAACACCACTACACCCACAATCGGACGGCATGGTGGAGAGATTTAACCGCACAATCCTGAATAATCTCTCACTTATGGTCTCCAGAAATCAACAGGATTGGGACAAGAAGCTGCCTTTGTTCCTGCTGGCCTACCGCAGTGCTGTCCACGAGACTACCGGATATGCCCCATCTCAGATGCTCTTCGGACGAGAGCTTCGGCTACCTTGTGATCTCGTCTTCGGTCGTCCTCCGGATGCGCCTTCATCGCCTGAGGAGTACATCCAGGATCTCCAGGCCCGGTTGGAAGACGTTCATAACTTCGCACGAGAGCGAATCAACATCGCGGCGGAGAAGATGAAGACCCGATACGACACAAGGTCTACTGGACATGAATTCAACGAAGGCGACAAGGTTTGGTTATGGAATCCCATCCGACGGAAAGGTCTGTCACCCAAATTGCAGTCGCATTGGGATGGACCCTACAAAGTCCTTAACCGACTGAATGACGTCGTAGTGAGGATCCAAAAATCACCTAATGCAAAACCTAGGGTTGTACATTATGATCGGTTAGCCCCATACTATGGCCATAGTTCATGAGTATTATGTAAACAACCATGGTTGATAACATAAAAGTTGTAGATAATTTTTTTGCTTTTAATGTTTAGTAATATTTCTTGTTATTATTGTGTTTCCTATGTATCTGTTAGTTATTAATTAATGTGAATATTTGTAAACTTTTGATAGAAGTTCGACACCCTTTCTGGGGATTGTACTGCCCGGGACGTGCAGTCCTTAGGAAGGGGGCAATGTTACAAATTCTGTAAATAGTAATTATTGTAGGAACGTAACCTGTAAATAGTTTCCCGTAATGAATATACAACCCCTTTTTCATATGGCTAAAGTATACGACCCCTATTTCCTTTTTGTTCATTGATAAAAATTGATAACGGTCTACTACTTTACAGAAGCGTGTGGAATATTTGAGAAATTTCTTTTCGGTGTATTTAAGCCGTTAGCGATGGATAAACAGTTAGTTTCGATTGATATTTCGAACTGAGAAGATTTTTGCTCTGTTTATAGCGAGGCATTTCGCTGTGTTGTTTTCGTATTTGGAAGTAAATACGTGTGTAAACGTTGAGTTTACGGTGTTGTGTGATAATTGCTTAATTGCTGATGAATAATTTGGCAGTTGTTGAAGATCTTTCCTGTACATAGTGTAAATAAATTTCCTGTGTTTTTATCAAGAACTGTGTCTTCATTTCAAGAAAGTGGAAGTCGCACCGAATCCGTTACAATATGAATACTTAAATTGTCCTTTCTGACCCAGAAACGTAATTTGTCCTTTTGAGTGAATTTTGAAAAGTGTTGAGTATTTTTTTTTAAATTCTGTTATTTAACATTACAGTAGTGCGTCTTGTGGCACTGAAACATGTATTAATATTTTTCAAAGACTTTTAAACCGCATAATTTGCCGCCCCCCCCCCCAAATGAAACTGAATTTCTAGTTGAATTCCAAACTACTACATGTTTTGTGTATATTCAAACACTGGTTCAAACTGTAAATTATTTTTTTTTAACATTAAAGTTGCGTATTTTATGGCACTGAAACAGATATTAACTAGTATGTTGTGGCCATCACGAAACTTTCTTCTATATTTTTCTTTCTTTTTTTCTGATCCCTCCCCATGCTTGACGAGGAAGCAATATTCCCAACAAAAACGAAATTACACATGCAAAAACTTGACGACCATCCCAATGTCTGAATTATTGCAAAAGCAAAGCAAAGAGCGAAAATTGAAAGTTATTTTAAAAGCCTTGATTGAATTAATTACAAATATTTTATTTGTTAACAAACATAAGATGGCAACAGTTAAAAATTTTAAATCATTGAGATAATATTTACGATCATTTGCATACAATTAAAATCACGAGAAATATGCAGACGACAATCTATTACGATTTATCTTTCTTATTGTTGCATTAATAAAACTATTTTTATTCGCTAAAAAATAATGATAATAAAAATAAATCAGCACCTCTTGGCGCGATTGGCGCCAAAATTGAACCAAAGCCTGTTTACATATGGATTCACATATATTCCAAATTTCAACCAGAACGTAGCATTACTTCTTGAGATAGGGCACTCACAATGGAAAAAAAGAACGGGCGATTGCGCTACCCCCTTTTTAGCTGTTGACACCAAAATAAAATCAACTCTTATACCCACTAAGGGCTACTTGCCGATAAATTTTTCTTTCATTCCGTTCATTATTTCTTGAGATACAGCAGTCACAATTCACGACAAAAAACGTTCTATAGCTCAGCCCCCGTTTGAGTTATTGACACCAAAATTGAATTAGCACCTGTTCCTGTTAATGGCAACATATGGACCAAATTTTGTTTGATTCCGCCAGTTACTTCCTGAGGAATAGCAATCACTCGTAACTCAAAAAACGTCCCATTGCTCCACCCCCCTTGGAGGAATTCGCGCCAAAAACCAATGGGCACAAGTTCACATAGGGGCACATATGTGTACCAAGTTTCGTTCGATTTCATGCGGTAGTTTTTGCTGTAGAGCGGCCACAAAAAACTGGTCACACACAGACGTGACACACATACACACAGACAGACAGACATTTTCCAAAAATAGTCGAAATGGACTCAGCACACCCCAAAACGTTCAAATCCGTCAAAATTCGAAAATTTGCACGAATCCAATACTTTCTTCTATATATTAGATATAGAAGAAAGTAAAAATGAAACAAAAAAGTTTCAATTTCGAAATTTGCCTTCCCTGAAATCTGCTTCCCTAGGCGGCCGCCTACCCTATACAGCCGGGCCTGTTCACTGCTGAAAAATTTCAATAGCCTTTTACTATTATTTTTTATTTTGTGGAATTATCCAGTCAGGAATCCAATCACTTATATGACCATACTTGCCGATGCCCATGCATGCTGCTTAATTCATCATTTAAATCTTGCCGTTCTCTGGGGTGCTGCTACAAAGCAAAAAAGCGCTTATGAACTATGAGAATCCTTTAAACATGCATGTATATATTTGAAAAAAAAAAAAAAAAATAAAGAATTGATTAAAGTGAAAAACCACCCTAAATAAATCACAAATTTTGAAGAACTTTTTTTTTTTTCAAGATTTGTAAGTTATTTACGTTGGTTTTTCACTTTAATCATAATGTAGCATAAAGCTTATATGATAATTTTTCATTTAACTTAAGAATTGCTAATACATAAATAGAAAGAAGTTGAAATGACAGGCATGTTTTTAAAAATCGAATTTTCTTTAATTTTCAATACTAGATACAAATAACGGAAAAATTTATTAATAGATACAAATGACAGAAATTTAGAAAAAGACAAACTTTTTTTTTTCATTTAATTCAAACATGACATAAAATTGGCACATTAAAACAAGTAAGTAATAATTTAAACAAGTTTAAGTATTTTCCAAACCAATTCAAAATTATAAAACGGTTAAGAAAAGACGAGTCGAGAATGTTATGAGGAACCCTTAAATTTGTTTGTTTGTGACGGTTGTTCACTTAAGTATTTGGCATACAACTTTTCAGTGGCTTTTTCTACTGCAGTAAGTTGTTCGTAACTTGCACTAGTCAAATGCTTAAAAATCCATAGGAACAAAGTATCAAATAGTTCACTGTCATGCAATGACAAATCATCATATTTCTTACTGAGTTTTACCATTTTACCTAGACATTCAATACAAACTCTCAAGATGTAAACCACGTCTACACCTAACTCTTTTTGATAAAAAATCTTATTGATTTGTTGGTGAATGTCTTGGAAGCGAGCGGGAACATTGTTATCATCTCCATACATAGAAATCAAATTATATTTCATATCTTCTACGTCTTTTTCTGTATCATTGCTTTCGATACAAAATCTTTTGGCTTGATTCAGATCACTTTTAAACCGCTGGCTTCTTTTTATGACTGCCGAGCAAACTGGACAACAGGGCCATTGAAGCAGTTCCAATGACTCACCAATGTGTTCCGTCAAAGAATCAACTTCAACAACGTGCTGACAATCATGCAGCATGACATACTTGTCCGTATCCGGATCGCCAGACTCAAAGTCATTTCTGTGACAAACCCGACAGAGGTTAGGACATGGGTCGCCACAGAGGCCACAGCACACATGACCACACGGTAAAATTTCATCACATGGTTGAACACATGCTTCCACGGAGCAGTCTTGGAAGCACAATTTATCACATTTTGCATGTTTACATACCCTATCACATGTTTTTTCGCACTTCACACACGGTCGCAAACATTTGTTGATACAATACTGATGCACGCATGACAGAAAGCATTTTTCTTCACAACTACCACACGGACTTCCGCAAGGACGAGAGCAGTCATGCCCACACGATAACTTATTCTCGCATTTCAAAGAACACAAACCATGAATTTCAGTGTCATAACAAACCCGGCAGTAACTCAGACATTCATGCCCACATTCCAGAAGAGTATCACAACTTTTTTCACAAAAAGCTACGATTTCATAATCTTGTAGACTCAAGCTACAAGGCACATAAACGATGTGGCCACAGGGACCTGCTTTCTGCTCCGACTCGAAACACACGTGGTGGGAATTATCTTTTTTCGAACAAACCACTTGCTTTGTGTGGCCACATGAAAGAGTAACCCGAACTAATTTTTCACATTGATGCCTACTTGCATCAACAAAACAGGGCAAAGTGGCAACATGATCACAAGGTAAGCGTGTTTGTACTTCTACCATGCACTTGATATTCTCAACAGAAATATTTCCATCTCTTCCGGAAGAAACATGCCCGCACGGCAGTTCAAAAACATATTTTTTCGATTTCTTACATGGTTGAAAGCATAGTCGAGGGCAAATCCTGGTTTCGTCGATGTATTTCTCACATGGCTTTTTGCAATAATATTTCAAATGCTCAGGATCATAAAAATGGCAGGATTCTTCGCATTCATGTCCACAAGGAAGTTTGTAACTACATTTTTCCCGACAACCGTCATTTAGAAAAGCAAGTATTTCCTCGGGACTTCTTACATGTTTAGGAATTTTATGGCGGTTGCACTGCAAAGGGATAGTGTCTCCAGTCATATTATTTGATTCAAGTTTTTCAAGAATTCCGCTCCACAAGGGACTTTTACTAGAAAACAGTTTGAAATTTCCAACACAGAACATTCCCAACTTTGCTCGAGATAGTGCGACGCACACCCGGTTACTTTCTTTGAGAAAACCAATCATTGAAAAATTGCTTCGCACAAATGATATTAGAAGAACATCATTTTCTTCTCCTTGATAATTATCAACCGTTGTGACCTTAATTTCAAGTTTCTCAGCTTCTAACTCTTTTCCTATAAGTGCAACTTGAGCGGCATAAGTCGCCAGAATCGTAATTTTATCATTTGAATAACTTTGCGCAAGAAGATACTTTGCTAAACTAATAATTAATCTACATTCGTACTTGTTCGAAGAACTTTTCCCAGATGAGTGGGTATCTTCAAATTCATTGTGATTGAGAAAATACATGCTAGATGCAAAACCTCTAATGTCTTCGTACGCATACACATTTTCATAACTTTTCAGCTCATCATAAATTCCTGGCACCAAGAGCTCTGCAATGCACGGTTTCATCCGGTGTTGAGACACTAAAGTTGCTGAAGGGGCTTTATTTTCAAACAGTCTCTCAAACATAGAAATTTTTAGATTATAATTCTCACTTAAGTCGTTATCGGCAGGCAAAGGTCGCAATTGCTTGTGATCTCCAATGAGAATCATGTGTTCCACAGAGGGGACTAAAGCTGCGATAATGTGTGCTTCCAATACTTCTGCAGCTTCCTCCACAATAAGAATCCTCGGGTAACAGTGCCTGATTAAATCTTTGTATTTTGAAGCACCAGTTGACGTAACTCCTATTACGTCAGCACATTGCATAATTATTGGGTCCTCACCATTTTCCCTTCCACGCTTTCGCAGCAGTTCTTGATAAAGCGTTAAGTTTTCAGCTATTTTATTTTTCAGAATTTCCAAGCATTCCTGTCTCCAGATGTAAAGCAGTCGAAATCTTTCAGTTAAAGTTAAACTCCATAACCGGTTTTCAGCACTATTATTGGAAGACTTTTGTTTTGTCGACTGTTTAGAGAAACGTTTTTTGCACTCTTCGTAAAGAACTTTATCACGGGACTGGCACAACCATTCTAACATTTTTAAAGCCAATAATTTTCCATGACTAGCAGATCCTTTACAAAGTTCATCCTTTTGCTCAGAAGGAATAATGTGATTCAAAGCAGTTTCATCTAAATATTTTTCCTTACATAGACAGAAAATACTATAGTTTTCATTTAATTGCCTGCACAGTCCTCTTATTTGGAGTGCAAGTAATTGCTCCTCCTCGCTTTTATTACTTTCCGCTTTCGAATTTAACAAAAATGGACACATTTTTTCTAACAAACTTATGGACTTTTTGATTAATTTGTCAGTAATTTTGTACTTACCATCGCACTCACGATATTTTCTAATGGCCATTTCATACGAGCTCAACACATATGGTTGAAGAGTGACACTCTGACTTTGACCCCCTAATCTGACCACTTTTTCGGTATGTTGAAGGATACGTTCCAGGAACTGATCCAACGCATGATTCGTCATACAGCAAATCACAATGGGTTTGAAAGGAACACAATCCAACAGAGCTTTAACGATTTTCACTCCTATATATGTTTTGCCTGTGCCAGGAGGGCCCTGAATCACAGCTACCTTATTCGTAAGAGCAACTCGAAAAGCTTCAAACTGCTGCTCATCAAGTTTCAACTCCTCAGCAGATGGCCAATCATCGAATTTGAGAGGATTGAAATTTTTGCAGGGATGCAAATCGTTTTCGGTTTCCTTCTCACAACATTCATGCAGACAAAATTCATAATCGGAGTCCTTCAGATACTCTGGCTCAGGGTTCTCAAAGTCAAGGTATGCAATAATATCGGCTAACGGAAAATTTGCTTCGGAAAAATCTTTTATTGAATACAGTACATGTTTGTAGCATTCAAAAAAGGCACTGGGCTCTATTATCAGATAAGATTCATCGGAGAGTTCATCTAGGAACGTGTCGTCCTCCAACTTAATGGTCAAACGAGCCTCTTTGACGTTACTGCTGCTCATTTTGGGACCAGTGGACACTGAAGCAAAAACTACCGACCGAAATGAGTCTGCAGTAAAACACAATAAAGTACCAGGAGTCAGGATCTGTTTGCTAGCCCAGTTAACTTTCTTAGACGAAGACAGTTGGATATCATACATGATTCCTCTTGTTGTGTATTTTGGAGGAAACCCGATTGAAACGCTCTGATACAGATTAAAATCTTCTTGATTCTGAGGTGAACTACCACGTTCAATGCATATTTGAACAACTTCCCGAAATTTACGGAGCATATCTTCTCGCATCAAGCGAAAATGAACACTGAGGTAATGACTCACACTTTTATATGGTCTGTCGATTATATTTATGGGGACATCAGATAGCTCACAGTTCACAATGTCATTGTACTTGGGTACAACAGAAAGTTCGCGGAACGTTTCTGCATCAGCCTCGTCATCACTCGAGTTGGTCTCTTTTTGATAGTTGTCGACAGCCAATTTAAGTTGAGAAAACTCTTTAGCAATATCGTCAGGAGCTGATTTTGTTTCGTTCAATCTATTCATATAATTCTGCACCCGAGGAAAAGCTTCATCTACAATCTTCGAACAAGGATAATATTTTAAAATATTGTGCAAGATAAAAATATAATTTCTTAAGAACAAAATTAAATTGATTTCTTTGTGTTTCTTTTCAAAAAGTTTACCGATAGCACTTGGAATCAAGACAAACAAAAAGGATTCGCAGTCCATCAATAATCTTAGATATTTTCTTAACAATCCCTGCATCCCCGTAGGGGGCTTGGAGCAAGCTTCTTTTAAAACTTGTAAAATATTGTCAATCAATTTCAAATCAATTTTATTTAAGTTTTTGGCAAGATCATACAAATAAGATTCAAGTCCATACGCATTCCTTGGGAGAATTTTCAACAATTCATCACCTCTCTTTTGCATTAACAATCTAATATCATTTTTTGAAATTTTGTACACTCTCGAATTTTCGATTATTTCAGACATTTCCCACAAGAGTAGAATACCTGAAAAGAGGAAAATTAAATGTAGAGCATATAAAGCCAGTCAAAAAAAAAAAAAAAAATAGCCAGTTGTGTTTTACAAGCACTAGTTAAAATTACAAAAGATCTGAGCTTACATAGTTGACAAAAATCAATGGAAAAACTGCAGAGTGTGATAATAGTCTAAGATCCTACTAGGCTTGACCTGCCCTCATCGAGTTTCCTAAAATTGTTTCCATATATTAAGAGTAAAAGTTGTAAATAAAACGTGAAAGTAAGAACTTCTACCTCTTTCAGGTGACCTAATCAGGGTTGCCAGGGGTTGAAAGGAGCCCAAAAATGAGTAATTTAACTCTCATTGAGATTCCCAAAATCGTGAAAATGAAGAGTAAAAGATGGAAATGAAACGCTGAATCAAGGTTGCCTACCCTTTTCGGCTCCCTAATCAGAGTTATCAGGGGGTAAAAGATTTTCAATGAGGAAGATAATTTACCCCTCATCGATTTTCCGGAAATTGTTGTCATAAATGAAGAGTAACAACTGTAAATAAAACGCTTAACTAAGGTTCTACTTTTTTCCTGTCGCTAAGCAGGGTTGCCAGAGGCTGAAAAGTGCCCAAAAATGAGTAATTTACCTTCATCGAGTTTCCAAAAATTGTTGTCATAAATGAAGAGTAAAAGCTGTAAAGAGAACGTTAAAATATGTTTGCCTACCCTTTTCCGCTCCCTAACCAGAGTTGTCAGGGGCTAAAAGGTGCCCAAAACTGAGAAATTTACCCTCATCGAGCTTCCACATAAGTAGTATCAAAAGTGTAGGTAAAAATATTACAAAACCGATGGTATAGGGTTTCCTAAGCAAAAGTGCCCCAATCATAGGGTCCCCTATGATTGGAGCACCATCGGTTTTGTAATATTTTCACCTACATTTTTTATATAACTCCTGTGGAAACTCGATGAGAATAAATTACTCTTTTTTGGACACCTTTTAGCACCTGGAAACCTTGATTAGTTCACACGCAACAGGTAACCAACCTTACTTTAACGTTTTCTTTACAGCTTTTACTGTTCATTTATGGACAACAATTTTTAAAAACTCGATCAGGGTAAATTAGTCATTTTTGGGCACCTTGTAGCCGCTGGCAACCCTGATTAGTTCACACACAACAGGTAGGCAACTTTACTTTAACGTTTTCTTTACAGCTTTTAGTCTCCATTTATGACAACAATTTTTGGAAACACGAAGAGGGTAAATTACTCATTTTTGGGCACTTTTTATCCTCTGGCAACCCTGCTTAGGGACAGGAAAAAGGTAGGCAACCTTACTTTAGCGTTTTATTTACAGCTTTTATTCTTTATTTATGACAACAATTTCCGTAAACTCGATGAGGGGCGAATTATGTCAATCATTGAAAACCTTTTCTCCCCTGAGAACCCTGATTAGAAGCCGAAAAAGGTAGGCAACCTTAGTTTAGCGTTTTATTTCCATCTTTTATTCTTCATTTATGATAACGATTTTCGGAAACTCGATGAGGGTAAATTATTCATTTTTAGGCACCTTTCAGCCCCTGACAACCCTGATTAGTTCACGTGAAAGAGGTAGAAATTCTTACTTTCACGTTTTATTAATAACTTTAGAAAACTCGATGAGGGTAGATCAAGCCTAGTGAGACCTCGTACAGTACGAGGTCTTATAGTACGAGTCGTACTATAAGAACGTGCGGTTTGCTGCACGGCTGGGAATGTTGTTTATGGCAATACAATAGGGTATGATATATTTTATTTTATTTTTCTTAACATTGACGTGCGCACTTGGGATAATGGTGGGGGGGGGGGGGGGGGACATCTTTTGGTTGATTTCACGAAAATGTACGGTTTATTCGCGAACTAAAAACTGTAAAGGAAGTTAACCATGACGTCACGTGAAAATAGTGTTAAAAGGAAGCATTTGAATGACATTGAAACAAGAATTTTAGACATTTGTATTTTGCTAAAATTCGTTGGAAATTGACGTTTTTACCTTTTTTTCAAACTTTAAAGCTCGTTTCCCAATAGGAAAACCTTAAAAAAAACACAGGAATGAATTTCTTGGGTGTAAGTACATACATCTCAAATGCGCAAGTCAAATTAAATATAAAAAAAAGATATACCTTATTATATAATGGGGGATATTATAGGGAGGCAATCCTCAAAGCTATTTTATTCAAAGATGGCGATCGGAGTCGTTTTCCTTATAGACTAATATGACAAAAAGGATTTTTTTTCAAGAAAAGGTTAAAAGAGAACGCATTTTAAATTATTTGGAATATCCGTTAACAATTTATTACATAAAAGTAACTAAAACAACTGGAACCGAAAGGTACGTTTTCAAACTTTTTTAACAGAAACAAAAGTGAAACCAATGGCAAGGCTCAGTCAGGGAGAATTCATCTTTACTAATAATAACGCTGAAAAGTCTCTCTGCCTGGATATCTCTCTGTATGTCAGGATCTCTATGACGCGCATAGCGCCTAGACCATTCGGCCGATTTTCATGAAATTTGGCACAGAATTAGTTTGTAGCATGGGGGTGTGCACCTCGAAGCGATTTTTCAAAAATTCGATTTTGTTCTTTTTCTATTCCAATTTTAAAAACATTTTTCCCGAGGAAAATTATCATAAGATGGACGAGTAAATTACAAAGTAATCATAACATGGAACCGTAACGTGGGCAAGCCAATTGGCGAGAAATTCATCATTACATTATTTGTAAATATACAGGCGAACCAAAAGACCTTTTAATTTTCTACTACGGGCAAAGCCGTGCAGGTGCCACTAGTAATAAATATGATACCTTCAACACGGGGCATCAAAGAATTCATATTTCGAATTTTTTATATCAAAGTATGTATCAACACGAAAATCGCAGTAAAGTGGAGAAACATGGATTGCCGAAATTTATTTTAAGTTAAGGTAGAGATGGAGAGAGATAGAGAGAGGTTTAAAAGTGAAGAGATGTCAACGCGGATAGTTTAAACGTAAAAACAGGAAAAACATTATCAAGAGATTTAGGGAGTAATGATAGTTAAAATAAAATAAAGTAAAACAGTGACCCTAGATATCGATTCAATATATACTTTCAGTTCAAAATTTTAAAATTTCTGGGGCAGCAGAAGTTTGAATTTCAAAAAAAGAAAATATATATATATATATAAAAAATATATATAATTATGTCAATCATTGAAAACCTTTTCTCCCCTGACAACCCTGATTAGAAGCCGAAAAAAAAAAGGTAGGCAACGTTAGTTTAGCGTTTTATTTCCATCTTTTATTCTTCATTTATGATAACGATTTTTGGAAACTCGATGAGGGTAAATTATTCATTTTTAGGCACCTTTCAGCCCCTGGCAACCCTGATTAGTACCTGATTTCACTCATATATATATATATATATATATATATATATATATATATATATATGAGTGATAATTAAAATTTTCAGCATAGATAATCAAATTGTTTTAGAAAAGAAAAACTGTGTGTGAAATTTTACACAGCGTTTTTGATATTAAAGATAGTAAACTAGGATGGAGATGTAGCTAGGTGGGAAGGGGGGGGGGAGACATCACCAAGATAGCATTATGTTTTAGGAACTTTTAGAAAAACTTCCGATAAAGAAAGCCTCGAATTGTAACTACCGTGAGAACTCCCCCCCCCCTAAATTAAGAAAATCAAAAACTGCGCTTTGGAGCTTCACTTTCGAAGACTTCTCGGGCTCTTAACGCTACCGTCAAAACAGAGTCTACAATCGCCTTTTTAAGAGTCGCCAAAATTTCCAGCTAAAGGCCCCTGTACCTTCCCTTCGTTTAATTTTTTTTTTCTCCAACGTAGTCTAGATTGCTTTTTAGAACTCCAATTTAGAAAAAAATAAATAAAAAAAGGAGAGGGCTCCCCGAATCGTATCATTTCAAAAAAACTGGCGATGGAAAGTCTTTGAGCCCCCAACTATACAAAAGATGACCTATCATAACGTTTTTCAGACTTCAAATTCGAAAACTTTCGGAAAGTTCCAGAACCTCCCATTCCCTTATCGTCACCAAAGATCATCTAAAATGGCGTTTTAGAGCTACATCTTCCAACTTTTAAGGGGGGGGGGGGAACCCATTTCCCTGATTTTTACCTAAATTAAAAGGATGTGTAGAAGAAATAGGAAAATCTTCGCAACCTTAAAAGTTAAAAACAAATGAACAAATGGAATAACACTGACAAAAAGGATTCTTTCTGTAATATTTTAAAAGCATCAATCTTAAAATATTATTTAGGAATATCTGTTAACCTTTATTACATTAAGATAACTAAAATACTTGCAATCGAAATGTACCTTTAGAACTTTTTTTAATGGGAACAAAAGTGTAACCCACGGCAAAGCACAGTTTAAAGAAAAAAATCATAAACAAACATGAGACCTACTCAGGGACCACCGAAGAATTCATATTTCGAACTTATTAAATAAAAATATCAACAGAAAATCTCTGCCAAGTGGATAACAAGGATTAATTGCTTCAATATGATTAGATTAAAGCAATACTTTCATACATACCTAACCTATTTAATAAGCGATTAAAAAGATTAATTGCATTTTTTTTTCTTTGTGTACAACGCGATTCGTACGACGCGAAATGTGTGCTCATATATTAGTAGGTAATTACTCCTTCCAAAAACAGGAACTTGAGATATCTCCGTCTCTACGTTTGAAACAGTTGAGACTTTGCTAAATTCCTACTACTTCTCAGTTCTTTAACATAGGGCGGCTAGTTTTGAAAAGTCCCAAACAGCTTCACATCCAAATATGCCTCTGGGTTCAAAATGGACAAACGTGCCTTAATTTTGGAACAGGGTCATGTCACGGTATTTTGGACATTTATGTAGAGTCTGTAATATGACCTTTTTTGCTATAACTTTTTAATTTGCTGTTTGATTAGCACCATATTTTATTTTCAGTTTGTCCTACCAACACACAAACTCAAATTACAATAATTCGCAAATCACACAGTAATTTAAATAGTTATGGCAAAAAAAGTTTCATGTTATGGACTACTACATTTTTCCGAAATACTGTGAAATGGCCTAACACCTTTTTAGCCTACTTTCCCAGTAAAAGTCAGAAAAAGAAGAAAAAAGCATGAAAGAAGGCTCAGGGGTCTGTCCAGGATTTTTCACAGGGTCCGTTTTTTGTGAAAAATCAAATAATTTTGTGAAAAATGAATTAATTTTGTGAAAAATCAAAAAAATTCGCAAAAAAAAAAAATTTTTTTTTTTTTTTTGTTAAAACAAATTTTAGAATTTAGAGATGGCACAAACAGCATCAATTAAACTTAAAGTTGAGTGTTTTCCTCTTCTACGTCGAGAAAATCATTCTGGATTTTTTTTCTGATATTTGGCGGGGGGGGGGGGGGGGGGGGGAGCATCGCTCTTTCAAGTATCAATATTTATCTACCATTCTACATTATGTTAAATTATACTAGATATATTTCTGTACAGCACTTAAAATAATTGTAACAAAAATATAAATGAATAAAATAAAATTCAGAATAGGGTTCAGCATTCAACTTTTTGACCCAAGACACTCTTAAAAAGCACAGAATTTGGTTTAAAACTTCTAAATTCCGTGATTTTAACAAAAATAAAAAGATATTTCAATTGTTTACCTCTTAACAAAGCGTAATAATCATTAAAAATTCGAAAAATCGGATTCCCATAGCGGAAGCAAAGAGATCGCAATTCTCAAAGTGAAGGCATCAAAAGTATAAAAACAGCTTGTAAAAGAAATATTTTTGATAAAATTATTTTAAAATTGCATTTTAGAGTCCTATAATAAACATATCATTAATATCTGTGGACACAGTTCACCCAAAAAATAAAATAAAATAAACCATCTATTTAGCATTTTAAGTTTTGACTCATAACAGAAAATGGAATTTTGCTTTAAAAACTTGAAATGAGAGTTGTAACAGAAATAAAGAGACTTTTCATTTATTTGAATCCTAGTAAAGCGAAGTTAGCTTGAAAAAAGAACAAAATGTGATTCTCATATCGGATGTTAAAAGATTGCATTTTTCAAAATGTAGACATCTAAAGAAAAAAAAAACGGTAATTAAAAGAGTTTATTTAAAGTTAATCATCCTTGTTAGCATCGAAAAATCAAAACCCATATAATTTTCTCCCAAAATAACAATTAAACATTAAACATCTCACCGCACCACCGTAAAAACGCAAATATTGACAAGCTGGCAAAATGATGAGAATATTTTCTAATCAAGTCATTATAAAGGTTCAAAGCCAGACGCTAAGTGGTGATAATTTTGAAGTTGGTAACACTATCTGAAGGGATCATATTTTTTCCTCACCCTTACTATCCCTTTGCAGTTCTAAGTTCATTTCGCAGATATATATTATTATTTTTTATTAAATCATGAGCGGAGAAAAGTGCTTACCAATGCCTTTTCAGAAAAGTTTACAAAAACACCGCTGCTAATTAGCTGTGATAAAACAAACAACCATTATATTTATTTGGCAGTAACCATTATTTATCGCTTGCAGGAGCATTCCAAGAGTGCCGATTTTTTTTTTTTTTTTCAAAATTAGCCGATTTTGTATAAGCTGATCCCTCTAATTTGACTTAAAAAAAGGTTCCAAAAATTATCGGTTTATACACAGAAATATGCATTATTTTGCTTTCAGATTTGCTCTTTCAATAAACAATTTGACAGATCCGATCTTGTTTATCAGAATTTTGAGAAGGGTCCGTTTTGTTTGATCAGGATTTTGTTAAAGGTCCGCTTTGTTTGATCGGAATTTTGTGAAAGGTCCGTTTTGGTTGATCGGATTTTTGTGAAGGGTCCGTTAACGGACCCAAATATCCTCTGGCCAGAACCCTGAGGCTTAATGCATCTTAAAAATATCGCAAAAAACAAAAAAAAAGTCAAAAATAAATAAAATAATTGAATAAATATCGAAAAATTAAAAATTGGAAAGTAGGGTATTGAGATGGGGAAAAATGTCTGTCGGTCTGTCTGTCCCCCCCAATAACTTTTGAATGAATAGTCCGATTCAAACAAACTTTTCTTTGTTCGAAAGATCTCGGCGAGGACATTTCACTCCCATATTTTACTTTTTGATTTGAACTATTTTTTGTTCAATTTTGAACAGTTCAAAAAAACTTAACATTAGCGCCTACGGGGTAATTAAAGGCAATTCTGAACCATGAGGCGAATTTGCTTCAAACAAACTTTGTAGGAAAAAGCGTTTGATGAAAAACTTGTATCTAAAATATCTTTTTGATTTGAACAATTTTCCGTTCAATTTTGAACAGTTCAAATCCCTTAACATTAGCGGCTACGGGAAAACTAAATGTCAATGTAGATTCCGTACTTGAAGGCGGATTTACTTCAAACAAATTTTGTTGGAAATAGCTTTTGATGCCAAACTCCAGACTTTGACTCCGAGAATTTAGGGGCACTTGACCCCAACTCCGACTCCTGTGCCCAATAATTAATCGGACTCCGACTCCCCGACTTCGATTCTGACTTCGTAGCTTCGGCAAAAATTTATACACGGAGGACAAATGACTGACTCCGATTCTTAGATATTCGACTCCGACTCCTTTACCCCAAAATGAGATTGACTCCGACTCCGCAGCTATGGTTTTGACTGTGAAATGATTATTGCTTATATGACTTGTTTTTATTTTCATGCTAAAGTTTTAATTTAGGTATTCAGTTTTCGGCGAATAAACTTGAAGTCATTTATGTTTCTACATAAAGATATGTGCAGACGATTTTTTTTTTTTTTTTTTTGACAATGAAAATTATTTCTTTAAGTTGACATTTTATGGTTTTTATTTATTTTGGTAAGTGCATTAATTCATTTAAAAAATTGTTTTTGGCAACAGGGGAAAAAGAAACGATTTTTTTTTTTTGGATATGATGAATTAATTTTAATGAGCTTATTAATTTTAATTAATATTTTTTCGTTTTGAAAGCTGATAAAGATTTTTTTAATGGAAAAAAGTGTATTAGCTGCTTTGTTTAAAAGTTGCTGCTTTTTATTTTACGCATCTAATTTTTTTAGATGAGTGAGGAATATTTTATTCCTAGAAATCAGCTTTTAGTGTTTTAAAAATATGTTTAAAAAAATTTGCGATTTTAGCTACTTTTGAGAATGTTGATTAGGTTCTAGAAAGTAGTATGGGTATCCGGGAAAGTAGGCTCGTCTAGTTCTAGACAGAACTTCTTGTTAATACATAGTATACAAAAGAGGTTTATATATCAATATTTATTTTTTTCAGGTAAAAGGATTTCGTTATCGACGTTCAAAAGAAGCTAAATGTTATTTTTTCCCCCTAATACTATCATATGAATTATGTAAAAAGTTAAAGCAAAATAATTGTTATGTTTTTTAAAGAACTAGTAAGAAAATAGAAAAGATATTCAATGCAGATTGGGGATATAACTTGTAACCTCAAAAAAGTGCAATTTAAATTCTTCGCATATTAATTCCAATTCTGACACTACTACTCATTCATTTTTGCAGTTTCATTATAGTATGCAGAATAAACCTATATTTATTCACTTGGAGATGGGATTGGAGGCAACAAATGCACTTGTAATTACGTAAAATGACACAACGTGAATAAAATACAAATAAAAGCATTTGAAAAAAAAGAGTTAAAAACTCAGCAAACAGCTGTTTCGGGGAGAATGCAAGCTCCTTCATCAGTGCATAAAAAGAAGATATGAATAGTTCACCAATGTAAACCAAACGACAATTGAACGAAAAATGAAAGGAAGAAATAGACAAGGAACCGGAAACCTTATTACGTCACCAGAACAGCAAGGTCACCTACACTGAGGAAAAACGTCAAAGATAAGAATTCCAAACACCAGGGAAAGGAGGCGTACTCGACAAATCATTAGGGGCCATTTATTAATTAGGTAAGGGTCCCGAGGGGGAGGGGGGTTTGACAAATCTCTACATACCCTTACTTTGGGGGAGAGGGGACCCATTCTTAC